>NW_009595071.1:0-12613 GCF_000690535.1 Cariama cristata
TGTCCTTGTAGCCCAGAAAACCAACCGTATCCTGGGCTGCATCAAAAGCAGCGTGACCAGCCGGTCAAGGGAGGGGATTCTCCCCCTCTTCTCCGCTCTGGTGAGACTCCCCCCTGCAGTACTGCCTTCAGCTCTGGGGTCCCCAACACAAGAAGGACATGGACCTGTTGGAGCGAGTCCAGAGGAGGCCTTGAAGATGATCCGAGGGCTGGAGCACCTCTCCTATGAAGACAGGCTGAGAGAGTTGGGGTTGTTCAGCCTGGAGAAGAGAAGGCTCCAGGGAGACCTTAGAGCAGCCTTCCAGTACCTAAAGGCATCTACAAGAAAGCTGGGGAGGCACTTTTTACAAGGGCATGTAGTGGTAGGACAAGGGGAAATGGCTTTAAACTGGAAGCGGAAGAATTTAGATGAGATATCAGGAAGAAATTCTTCCTTGTGAGGGTGGTGAGGCACTGGAAGAGGTTGCCCGGAGAAGTTGTAGATGCCACATCCCTGGAAGTGTTCAAAGCCAGGTTGGATGGGGCTTTAAGCAACCAGGTCTAGTGGAAGGGGGGTTGGAACTAGGTTATGTTTAAGGTCCCTTCCAACCAAACCGTTCTATGGTTCTATGATACTGGCATGGATGATACCATTGATAAGGTATTATAGACAGTTCTGATATCAGTGCCGAAGAGTATGTTTGACAAATAATGAAGTATATCAGAAAGAATTCCAATAAATATTTGTAATCTGCCTGGAAGGGAGAGGCTTGAATTCAGTCCTTGGCTAAAACCAAACATTAAGGATGGCCTTGATGACAATCTGAAACTAGTTATGTGAAGAAAGATATGTTAAGAAAGGTGTCTCTCATATGTCAGAAAATTTTATATTTGGTTTCACAGCTGAAAGCTGAAGCTTAGGCAAAGTGTGGTAAGAGATTAGGTACAACTTTATATTGTAAGATACTTCATTAACTTCCGGTTAATTTACTTGGGGATTTAATTTATTTTGTATTTTTTTTTTCATTTAGATTTGGCAATTGTAAGAGTTCTTTTTTGCTTAAGCTATGAAAACTATAACCAGCCCTATTTTTGTAACTGGTTTTTGTTTTGCAGTTCATTTTGTATACTGTGTCATCTTTCTGTATGCCACATACTTGTATCAACAAAGCATAACTGCTTTGCAGAGTGACAAACTAGATATACTGCTATCTTGTTAATCATTGGGTTTTGGGTATTTGAAAGTTCATTTGACACAGTTTATTAGAGTATTAGCTGAATGTTTTTATCACAGTACTTAGCACTGAAATTAAGTGCTGACATTCTAAATGCCATTTGTAGATCTCAAAGTTAGACCAGATGAATAATGCAAGTCATGCTTTCATAGCTGTTGAGTTTTCCACAACCTGAGGAAGTCAACAGTGTGCTGATGTCTAATCAGTCAATTCATTTATAGGGTTTTCATCACAAGCCTCAGAGCTGGAATTAAGATTATTTTTTTTTTTAGAGTTAATGTAATTTCTCCAAAACCAGTGCAGTTTTTCACTTCTTTAGAATATTTCAATGTTGTTTTTTGTCCTCTCTGCTCCTCCCTCCTCCTCTGTCCCCTGGATGACTGAGTATGCTAGTATTATGTGAAAATAACATTTGCTGTTAGGACAAGATTACTTGCATATATGCAGCCATCACTATTCAATTCAGTGATCTGTCATATCTATTTTATGATCTTTGCTTCTCAGGAGAGGTCTAATGAATTACCTGAAGTAAATGTATTGGATAAGCGGTTTTAGAAATTGCACTTTGCACTATCACCAGTTTCAACATGAGATTTCATATCTGTATGGTGGTAACACCACTTGAATGTCATTGCTAACTTCCTTGATGATCTTGGGCTGCTTTATATTCTAGTGTTTGAGCAAGAATATGAAAACAAGGCTGTCCACTTGCTGAGGGTAGGTAGATTTCACACTTAATTTCACACAATGATTAGAACAGCGTTATTTTAATCAATTACCTGAGGAAGTGATCAGCTGTGGTTTGGGCTTTAGGGATGATACCAAGTTCTGGAGACTATATCCAGACAGTGTTTAGTAGTAAGGTCCCTGTCATGAAAACTAACAGATGGAATTATTACAAGAAAAGAAATTGGAAGGTAAGTCGTAATCAAATTTTTCCATGCCATTAATTTGGGGAGAAATGCTTTAGGGTTGGCAGGAATTTAATAAACATGCAAAAGGTGATATTTTGTGTTCCGTATCCTTTACATTTATACTGGCTTATTAAAGATTTAATTAAGTTTTCTGAAAAGGGAGAGGATGCAGTCTTGCAAAAAAACGTAGATGACAGTGTGGGTTCACAATAATTAGGGCTTCAGGGATAAAATAAAGAGTCTCTACAGTTAATGAATATTAAAGCAACAGCTGCTTTGAAAACTTACAAAAATGACAGCATTTTACTTACCACATCTGTCAACTGTTTGTATTCTAGCCCTAGTCCTTCAATATTTGTGACAAATGAGATACCATTTACTTCTGCAACTGTGGATAGTAAACAAAAGTTGCAGAAGATATTTTACTTTACTCTTTCTGCACGTAAGCAAATTTCTTTTACCAGCTTCCTACTCTTCATTATTCTGCACTTTGTTGTCCATTCATTTGAATCTTAAAGTATCTCTGAATGAAATTTATTAATATTTTCCTATTGAAGCAACACCTCACAAGGCATTGCAAATACTCTTGTTCTTTTAAATCCCTATTTAAGTCTGTTTTGCTGTCAAGGTTCCAAAAATCTTGACAGTGGTTAGACAATGAATGTGGCAAAGAAACTGTGGACCATGTTAACCTATGGTCTTCACTGGTCTCCTGTATTTTGTGTGCAGACATACATAAATAAGCAAACGAGATCTGCTTTGTCTTCCTTGATTCATAGCTTCCAAACTCTTGGGGACAAGAACTGTCTCTGTCATGTGCTTCTCCATACCTTGCACAATTAAATTCTGCTTCTTGTCTTGGATTTCTTAGCACTTAAATTATGTAAATAACAATACTGAAATAATAATTCCTTGCACAAAATTAATTAAGAGCATAAACGATACCAACAATATTATGCTTGTACCCTGGACAACATGGTTTGGTCTATAAATTCTTTATCAATGTAATATTGGAGAAGAAGAAATACATTGTTCTGCAGTTTTAAAGGTGTGTTCAATTGTGAGTTCAATACAGCTGCCACTGATTCTTTTACAGGCTTTTGTTTAAGGCCTTGGGTGTAACTTCTTGTTTCTTTAAGCTTTATAGCACATGTTAAATATACTATCCAACTGTATATGCTGGGTATGGCAGAAGCTTGCATCCTTTGTGCTTACATCCCTTATATCATTTTCCAAGTCTGATTCTGTGTTACTTTTAGAATATCTTCTGGAGATCTTCTGGATCTCCTCTCTGAGACGAAGAAATTCCATGGGTTCCTGAATCTTTCTTTTCTGTTCTCTGTGTTTCTCTTACAATTTTGGTGGCCTGATCTGCTGGCAGTAAGTCAGAAGTCCTTTCCTCTCTTTCTTCTCATTCATTTCCATGAGAAAAGTGGGTACTTTCATGGCAATGACTGACGGAAAAGGGGAAAAGAGAAAAAGGAGCTGTAGTATGGACTGTGAGGAAGGATCAGCTGGTAATGGAGCTTGCTACAAGTGGTTTCTACAGTTGTTCCAGGAACCGAATTCTTTACAACACAACTTTCCTTTAAAACCAGCAGCCTCTGTGAAAGCATTGGCTTGCCTCTGGCACGTGGCTTTTTGCGTTAATGTTTTCAAAATACACCCTTTCCTGAAATTTCTTGTGTTTATTGAAATTTGCAGTTTTAATTGTCTGAACACGGCTTTATTTGCATCTTGTTACTTCTCCCTGCCAAGCTGTTTAAATGCCATTTAGAAGTAGCAGGAGAGTAAATTTTCCTCTTGTGTTAACTGTATTTTTTTAAGTGGAAACTGTTATGTGCCTCAAACAGGGTATTTTTTTTGTATAAATATGAAGTTTTATTTTCATGTTACAGATACTGGTAATTTATCTTGAAGATAGAACTGTGTATATGCAAAGTGACTTAGTCACACTACAGATTACTTCTTCCCACCCCCTCTTACAAAGACCTGGTAAAAAGCCATTTGACCTACAAGCCCTATCTCTTCTATTTTATGGGATCTTTAAATATGTGTATTTCTGTACTTTTATTTGTCTTTTGAGCTATATATTTGCATAGTTTTTGGCAAAGCAGTATTTTTTCAGAAAAATTAAGTGTCTCTTCTTACCTTGTACCACAAAACATTAAATTATTGGATATTTGGCCAAATCCAATGAGCCAAACTAACGATGTGTCAGTTAGGCAATAGATGATTTCAGTCAAGTCAGAATGCTACTTGGATTGTGTGTATAAAGCAACCTATTTGTATGATTGATCAGTATTCATGCAGTTTGAGTCCTGCATGTGTATATATAGTGCAGAATATTTAACTACATTATTTTTAATTTTTATATTTATCGTGTCCTATATACATGTCATAATTTTATACATTTTATAAACGTTTTCCTTATCAGAATTACATTGTTTTGCAGAGTAAATTCAATTCAGTTGAACTACATTTTTGGAGTGGGAGATAAGTGCTTATGTACCAGGAAAGTAAATTGGAAAGTTATGCCTCGTGTGTATTTTTAAATGTGATTCAGACCAAAAAGTTTATAGCACATCATGTGGTGTTCTTGTAAAAGGATAGGTTTCTGTCAAATGGAGATAAAGGGTGTTCTCTGTCTTTGTGTCTGTAGGGATTAGGACAGTAATTGCATCTAATTTCTGGTGATGCTTTCTCCTCCCTGTGGTCACTGATGTATTATTGCACTGAAACTGTGTGGGGAGGAGTTGAAGTGTCTGCAGTGGATTTCTTAAATCTGGATGTAATTCCTATTACTTTGCATTTCTTCTCTAGGCTTGCCAGAATGTGAGTTTTTTTTCCATAATTGGTTTCTTCTAGAATATAGAAGGGGAAAAAATTAATTGTGTAAATTGAGAATTTTATTTAGGGATGTGCACACACATAATGCTAATATTGATTTTTCTCCCCGACCCCCTCCACCAAGGGAGAAGGAAGTTTTGTCACAATGAATAGTACAGTTCTGTAGGAAATGTATTTTTTTGTAGTGTACAGTTCATGAAATATGAAACCCTGACTCCCTTGAACAACATGGAGTGTAAATTGTGCCAGACTAAAATTGGAATCAGCTGATAAGTGGTATCTACTTTTTTTCTAACATCCTTTTAAGACTGTAAGAAGTTTCAGCGATGAAAATCTCCCTAATGGACTGTGTTTAAAGTGGTGCAGCCAGTGTGAATATTCCCGATTGGCATTTTTTTTCCTTGTAGTGAGGTGATTTATTGTTTGTTCTTGCATGTTCAATGAATATTCGCCAGTTTTGTTGCTAAACATATTGATGAGCTTTGCATTTCTTTATCAGGTCTTGTAATTGTTTTTAGACCTCTCTAATCTTGCTCTTAATAGCAGTTCCTGTTAATCTATCAAAAATATCACTCTCTTGCTCCCCTCCTGCTCCCTGAAGTAGAGTAAGCTTATCAAAGATTTTTTTTTTCTCACTTGATCTTTGACTAGTTAGTTAACTCGCCTCTTACGTCATCTTTGTAAATGAGTTTGTAAGGTTAAATTGACAAATGGTTAGGTCAGAACTGTTGTGTGCTTTTTTTGGTCAGTTACTGCTTCAGTTTTCATGGGTTTTCCTTCCAATTAGAAGGTATGACTTTCTAGCTTAGACCATTGTGCTATTGTAAAAAATAATAATGGCAATGTATCCTGTCTTTTAGCTAAAATGATTTGTTTTCACTTTCTGTCTGGATCTATTGGGTAGCTAACTTTGCTAGTTCAAGATTATGGCAAATGATGTAGCGTTTGTAGGGGGATTAGGGAAGTGGCTATCTTAGAGTCACGCGGGAGAAAGTGCAGTGCCAAAGACCACCTCATTTATAAAGGCAAGCTTTTTGTAGGGAACCTGTTTCTGCAGATTCCTCAGGCTATAAAATAAGGTTTCTGAGGTGCTTTTTTTTATCAAAAAAAAAAAAAGTAGATTGAATGGGAGTTGGAAGTGGAGTGCTGGAAGGTGGCATGGTTAACTAGTGTGCTAATATTGACCTTAAAGAATGCAGATTTCAAAACTAGAATACTTAAATGTGAGATAAGTTGGATTAGCTGTAGTGTATATTTCCAGCTAGCTGCACACCAAGACAAGAAAAGAAGCTGCATAAATTTTATTCACATATGAATGAATGTGTTCTTTAAAGATAATGCAGCCTTTGACTTCAGTAATTTTTCAGTGTTCATCCTTTGTGGAGTTATTTTAAATACAAAGGTAGCATTTTCTACCTCAGGATGTCCCCAAGATGCAAATGTCGAGGGCTGGGAGAATATGTACTAGGACATATAATATGTTTGCTCAGTTCGCGCAGTGTTTTGTGGGAGTCCGCTATTGGATGTGGACTAGGCTGACTTTTGGCCTGAGCTGGTACAGCCTCTGTTACATTCTTACGGTGATGGACTTGGGATCTGCAGAGGACGTCAGACTGTATCTGAGTGCATTTAGGTAATCAGGAACAGTGATGTCTCTTCTTAAGCTGAAAAAAGAAAATCAGGGAAAGTGCTTTGCAGAATTATCCTTTTAATTGATTTCAAAGCAAAACTCTAGGGATAGATCTGTGGAATGTCAAATATTATAGTCATGCTTCCTTTCTCCTTTTATATTTGTCATTAATCTACGTCAACAAACTCCTTAAAGTCAACCACAAAACCAAACTTCGAAATAATTCTTTTCTTTCCCTTTCTTCTCTATCTTTAAGCACCCTGCACTTCGAAAGCACAAGTATTCTTTCTGTTTTCCTTAACTTCAGATGCAGAATAATCAGTGGTCTGTACTGGGTCTGTTACAGAATTGAAGCTTAGTATTTCTTTAATTGTTTAGGTCTTGAAATTGGCATTTTCCTCTTTAGCAAAAGTATAATCTAGTATTTTTGTGGAAATTCTGCAGTTATTTTTAACCCTGATAACTCCAGACTTAGCAGATGTAAGAGCTATTGTTTTTGTGTAGTGAGAACAATAATGATACTTTACATAATACTTTTTTTTTTCTGTCATGTTTGTACATTGGAGGCTTAATCCTATGGATACTTGGGTTTATGGGTAAATGTCACCATTTAAGACTGGGCTGGCTCTCCAAACAGGCAGTAGATGCTCTCTCTTAACCCATCCCTCCTCCCTGGGAGACGAAGGGACAGAGAAAAGGGAGAGACACTTACAGGTTGGAAATTAAAACTACTTTAATAATACAATAATAAGGGAAATTAGTATAATGTAGTAACACTGATACTACTAATAATAGAAATAAGAGGAAAAGTATAGAGAAGCGATACCAAGTTTCCTGATGACAGTCGGGGAATCGCAGCCCGCAGGGCCTCATGCCACTGCTGCAGCAGGGCGGGCACCCAGATGTCCTGGACCAGACTCCGCAGCTGACGGGAACCAGATTCAGGAATGCATGGATTGGAGTCAGAGGCAGGAGAGTGAGCAGGGTCCCACAGGGATGCTGGCCATGACAGAAGAGAGCGAGACCCTCCCCGATCCCTGAGCTTTACACTGAAGATGACGTGGATGGGATGGAATACCTCATTGGTCAGTTTTGTCACCTGTCCTGTCCGCACTCTTCCGCAGGTGTGACCCTTTTACGACTTTTTACTCACTTAACAAAAGAAGGCCAGCAGTGGCCTTGGTTCTCATAGGAATAAGTATAACCATGGGCCTCTCTGCATACCAATCCTACTGATACTTTAGTAGCAACTATAAACATGGAGCGTTATCAGGTCTGAAATGCAGACACTGTCTGAAAAATATGTAGGTGTACTTTCAGAAAGTGCAGTTACTTAGAGGAAACTTAGCTGAAAGAAAAAAAACTCCTGAAAGGACAAATAGTCCTGTTTTAGACAAATCAGGACAGTAAAACATGAAGAACACTTGGAATTTTAAGGCAGAAATGCAATTAGTATCTGTGGTAGGTAGTTAAAAGATGTTTCAGTGTGTTTGGTAATAGTAAGTTATTCCACGTAAAGATTGGTAACTGGTTTGCCTGCAAATTTTTGATTTCTACATAGACTAGTTTGTGCATAGTAAGATACTTTCTGAAATAAGATTTCTAATTGGCTTATCACAAGATAGGAAGTGTTTGTTGCTTCTTACCACTTCATCTTTCCTCTGTCATGAGTCTTTTAATTCGCTTACTATTCAGTGGCTGTGAAGAAGCAGATGAGAAATTTAATTCGATTTTTTTGTTTCCCATTATACCAATCAGCAAGGTGGCCTTTCTTATTAATAGTAAAGGTGCTAATAAGGAATAGGTACTTGAGAATCCTGTCGGTATACCAAAAAGGCAAATCCATGACATCTGCCAATGTGTTTTCTTTGGTTGGGGTTGGGTTTTGTTGGTGGTGGTGGTGTTTTTTTGTTGGTTTGGGGTTTTGTTGGTTTGGGTTTTTTTTTTGGTTTGGGTTTTGTGTTGGTTTTTTTTCTTATTTTTAGGTTTTGGGAGATAAAGTAGCCAGAGTGCTCATACCTGAATGTTTCTCAAATAGATGCTTTATGTGGCCTCTAGATCAACTTAACTAGTTGTTCTATGCTTCTCTGTAGCAACTGATTCATAAGAACTCTGCTATTTGTTGATTTGGTTAAAGGTCACCTAGCTTCCTCTAAAATTCTTTTATGTTCTATACCCTCATTTTAACTGTCTGTTGTATAATAACAAAGTGAGGTAAAGTACTGTGATATCCTTGATGGGTTAACTTAAAAAAAAAATAAAATTTTCATTCATTATTTTTAAGAAGGTTCTGTCAAAATTATTTCAGTTTGATTGAAGTCTCATTGTTTTCCTGTTCAAATAGTTATATTTCTGATTACCAAACAGTGCTTAAGTGCCCTTACAACAATTTAATTTCTACTCTTTTATTCCTCTTCATTCCAGTGTGTTTTCACTCATTTATGGAACCAAAGCATCTCTGATTTGTATTGTATTTACTATGTATTTTACATTTTAAAAGCTTGTTGAATGAATTTGTCCTTAGCATTCTTTCTTTTAACAGAACATGCTCCTGCCCCTTCCCAGTCTTCCTTTATCATCTAATTCACTGTAAAGTCTTGATGCTTTTTCCATAGCTAACAGTTCATAAGCTTCTTTTTTAAGTAAAACTTGTTTTTATTGTAGCAGTTTATTCATCTGTTTTGTACTTTCAGTGACTGAAAATACAGCATATGTATTTTAACGTGGTGTTTGAAATAACTTAGAAAATTGAAGAAGAGGAAGAAAGTTCTTTTTTAATATTACCATAGTTTGATTGTCTGGCTTGATTGCTGGGTAATGCTTCAGTGGTAGCACAGTACTTCAGGGCTTCGAGGGATTAGTCTCTATGTGGTGATTCCACAGTGAAGAGAGCTCAGCTATCAATGGCTTTGTAAAATGTCTGTATAGAATCCTTGTTTACAGAGGGCGAAAAGATCCAGATGCCATTTAAGTTCTTTAAATTTTTTGGAGAGAAAATCCAGCAATATTCTGAAATTTTGTTGCTCTTTTGGCTTTTTGCTCCCTTTCAAATTGTGATTTGTTGCCAGCTTTCCGTCAAAGGCAAAGCAACCTCAAATGTGTAAAGTGATTTACTTCTGCGTGATGTTACGATCATCATTGTTGTATCAACTTTCAACATAAAGTCTTGTCATTCCACAAATATGCAGAGGAATGTGCAGGTAAGGAGTGGGAGTGGAAAGTAGAGTGACAGTACGCTAATTCAGCAGCACTGTGTACATATTGCTAGGAAAGGAAGGGTCTTTCCAGTAATGTAGATTTCTGAATTACTTTATTGTGTAACAGGGAACAAATACACTTTTAACAAAAGGGCAATTTTGTTGGTGTCTCTGCTTGTTCAACACATCTTTCCTTTAGATGTTACTTGTTCTATTGAGTAAAACTTGCTTTACAGTCACAAAGGACAAAAAAATAGGGTGGCACTACTGTTCAGTAAAGTGATATCTTGTCATGCACATCCTTTAAATATCATGCTTTCCATCTAATGTTCTGAAATTGAAAATGTTCTGAGGGAAGGGCTGGGAGAGCTGGGACTGTTTATCCTAGAGAATGCTCAGGAGAGGTCTTACCAATATATACCTGAAAGGTAGAGTGTAAAGAAGACAGAGCCTGACTCTTTTCATTGGTGCCCAGTGACAGGATCAGAGACAATGGGCACAAATGGAAACACAGGAGGTTCAGTCTGAACATCAGGGAACACTTTTTCACTGTGAAGATGACTGAGCATTGGCACAGGTTGCCCATAGAGGCTGTGTAGTCTCTTTCCTTGGAAATACGCAAAAGCTGTCTGGATGTGTTCCTGGGCCACCAGCTCTAGGTGACCATGCTTGAGCAGGGCTTTAGAAAGAGTTTTTATTTGTGAAATAATAATTGTGTGTAGAGTTAACTTGAAGTATCTGCTTAAAAATCATAAACTTCGCGCTCTAAAAGGTATGGTCATATCCAGTTCCCGGGAATCTGAAGGTTCTGAATACTGAAAAAATAGAGTCATTTAGAATTAGGATGTTGATCATCTTATTATTGAATTGAAATATCTGTGTGGAATGATGTTAATTTTTAACTTTTTTTGCATAATTTTTGCACAATATTTTGCTAAGGATTTTTTTCCCCATGTTTTAATCAAGAACTTTTGCAATATTTTTGCTAGGTCACCCTGAAGTGTTTTCCACTGAGAATAAATGGAACTTTTTTAGCCTTTCTGTTTAACAAGTACTCTTAGAATCGTCGTGGTTGTCCTATATTATGCTCTCCTGAGACTAATATCCTTTCAGTGTAAAGGTGACCTAAGCAAAATATACTTTGAGGTTTAGCTGATGCTTTTGTTGTAATATCTTTTCTCTGATTCATAATTCATCCTTTTGATATTTCTCATTATGTTTTTAATTACTTCCATGCTTGTAAAAAAAAAAAAAACAAACCCCCAAAAAACCACCACAGTAGGGAAAAAGCCTGTAGTTGTATAAAGCATCTTACCTAGGCTTATTTCTGTAAACTCTTAAATGGTTTAACTTGTGTTTATTTAATGCAGTACAGTAGGGATTCTCTTTCCTGAAGTAAACTATGTGCTTGTTTACAGTACTGAAGTCCTGCTTCATAATTCATACTGTTGACTTATAGACTTTATTTAAATTAGGTGAACTTTATGAATACTTACATTCATTAAAAAATAAAATTTGTGACAAATTGTGAAAATTTTAAAAAGTATTAATTACAAAAAAGGATTAACTTCTCATATTCTGAAAGAGTCAATTTTGGATTGTACTCCATGGAAATTAAGGATCTTTCTTTAAATCAACTGAGCAAAATACATCCATGTAAACCATTATGCAAGTCACTTTCTATACTGCATTTTCTACAGTGGAAAAAAATATTAATGTTATTGCTTTCTTGTATAATGATCAGAAAATGACAGCTCTGTGTAATAGGAAATCAATGAGATTTTTCTTAAATTGCTCATAGAGCAACTTACAGCTAAAATAAAGAACTTCAACAGTTTTAGTCCTCTGTTCATTTATCTACTCAGCCTTAAAAGGACATTTTTAGGCTTAATACCACAAAATGTAGGCTATTTTGTATAAAGATGAAAATCAGTGTCTGATTCCAAGAAGCAAATCCTCAGTCACAGCTAAATGACTTCAGGTCAATGGAGCATAACATCAAGTCAGTCATAGTGTGCCAGCTTACATGGCATCTCAGTTATGTTCAGGCAATGGCTTTTTGTAAATAAATTAATTATCTGAAAGGGAAAAAAGTATCCTAACAGATTTCTGCACTAACAGATTTCTGTATATATTAGTGGTTAGTAATATTTGCATTAACTCATGCTCTTCTCTCTCTCTTTTTTTTTTTTTTTTTAAATTAAAAAACAGCCTTTGAATGATCATGGAAAGCTGCAGGAAGGAGGACAGGGAAGGAAACATTTGCAGTACTGATACAACCATTCTCAATAGAAGAGTTAGTTTATGACCTTATGACTTACAGAACAGATTGTACTGTGCTTCTGATACCTCCAGAATTTGATGTAAATGTTGCTAATTTCTGCTGCAGAAAAGTATGTTGCTCACTGGACTATCCAGATACTTAATCCTGGAGTTCTCCACTAGACCTAGGGTTTCTTGTGTTGTGAATTTAGAAATTCTATTTAACAAAGTTTGTAAATTTGACATGACCTATGGTTTCTATTCCTGATTACAGACGAGTTCAAAATAGGGAATAAATATTTTGGATAAAGCTACTGAGGCTGCATGTCATACTTTGAAGAGGAACAAGCTTTGATAAAAGTGAAATATATTTTTTGCCACGTTCCAGAATAACCTAGGAAGTATTATAGAGAGACGTCAAGATCTAGACAGATCAGAGAAATTACTCTTCCTTAGCACCTTCAAGTCCATAAGCCATGTGAGGTCTTGTTTAGAAGGCTTTTGCAGGACAGTAGTCATCTATCTTCTCCCTTGTTAGTGTGTAGGG
>NW_009595071.1:12644-14242 GCF_000690535.1 Cariama cristata
AGTACATAGAATTACCTGAGTATATGCAAGTATTGTTTGTCAGGGTTTACGAATGATAAAAATATTTTTGACATGTTCAAGAATACTGATATATTGGTAGTGTAAATCACATTATATGCAGGCATCAGGTGAACAAGGGACAACAGAGGAGTGAATATCTGTAAATTTAAATAGGCTGTAACAACACTTCGAATGTTAATTCCACTGTCTTTCTGCCATTGATGTAATGGAGTCAGTAATTACATGTCTGAATGTTTATCAGATAGATTTTTAGAGGAGTTAACTATTCTTATAACATACTGCTGAAATGCATTGATTAGTACACTTAGTTTCTCTATACTTATTCTCTTATTCTCTTATTCTTATAATAACTAAAGACTAAAAAAGAAGACTTAAATTGGAATTTAAGCTATATACATCAGATTGAGAGAGTTATGAGACACTCTACATGCCTTAGTGCAACCTTGTCTTTTATTACAATGAGTATTGTTCTGAAATAATTGCCTACAAAGCTGACGTTTCTTGGGGATTTGTTGCACCTAAGTGAATAAAGCAGAACTTTCATCAACGGTTGTCATTCAGTCTACATTAGCTGGTTTTGGTAAGATACACATAAAGGAAACATGGAAGTCAAGCCACCTCAAATTTTTTTTTTATTTGCAGCATCATAATTTAAGAAATACTCAACAAAATCTGTAGTTAATTTATCTCCAGTAGCAAATATAGTATCAAATCATTAATTAGAAACCCCTTGCTTTATTTCTTTCTACTATAGAAACTGAAATTTGAGCTACTGGTCTGAATTTGAATTTTTTATCAGGAAAGGGGAACGTCTTGGTAATAACCAATGCCTCAGCCTTACTAGTAGTTGACAGTAGATTGAGTCCCTGCCTAATTTTTTTGAGGACTTTTTCTAGTACCAGTATCTCATCTCATAGATCTTGACCCAGCTTTTCCAGAGCTGAGATCTTCCATGTTCACCTGTCTGATAGTATTCAGGAGGCACCCTCTTAAATCAGAAAGAGCTGAAACCTCTTCTGAAACCTGAAAGAAGCGAATTGGTAGAGCCAGTGTGTTGCAAATGAAAGGAGGCTAGTTTGGACACTGAAGCATTGAGTAGTATTGTTGTGACTTTGTTCTTTGCTTTTTTTTTTAGTAGCCCTTATGCCTTAATTTACCTGTGTGATGTTGTTCTGACTGAAAACAAAGTAAATGAAAGGAGATCTAAAGAAGAAACGTAATTCAAAATACATTTTCAGTAATGTAAATCCATTGGAAATATGTTTAGATGATAAACAACTATCTGATAAAACTCTTATAAGAACCAAGGAGAAACTTCCCTTTGCCATACTCCAGCTGTTTTGCTATCATGTATATTTCCCCGATCAATAAATCTGAGTCAACAAGTATTTAAATCTTAAACTTTTTATTTTTTTTTCTTTAAAAATAAGAGATTTGTCTTGAAAATGTCAGTGGCATCCATTGGACAGACAGAGTAAGCAGCATTTAGGAAAATCTGTGTGGTTTTTATTTTATTGTGTGTTTTTTTGTTGTTGTTGTCCCCCCCCCCCCCCAGGGTATGGGTTTTTTTTGTGGCA
>NW_009595071.1:14273-49440 GCF_000690535.1 Cariama cristata
GATATGGTTTTATTTGAGCCAAGAGAAATTTAGAAATTCTAGCCAAGGAAGATTAACAGTCAAGTGAGGCAAAATATGTGTATACAGGGTGGTTGTTATTGTTGTTTATGCTTTGTCTTGTAGGCGCTATGTCTTGGGAGAGTGAATAAATAAAGCTGTGTTTTGAGTAGCTAATCTGCTAGTCACAGAATATGAAAGTGAAGGCTTGTAGATGCCAAGCTCTATTGGGTTAAGAAGCAGAGAGGAGATGCGGGGGATCACTGAGAAGCAATCCCTCATAGGGAATT
Organism: Cariama cristata; assembly: GCF_000690535.1. Classification (NCBI taxonomy): domain Eukaryota; kingdom Metazoa; phylum Chordata; class Aves; order Cariamiformes; family Cariamidae; genus Cariama; species Cariama cristata. The sequence goes on from NW_009595071.1 coordinate 14,561, forward strand.
GCTTCAGGTGCAGATGCCAGAAGCTGGGCCTGCCAGCGTTTTCTATTTCATATCTTGTCACAGTTTGCCTACGTTTTTGACAGGTGGCATAGTTGTTTCATCACATCACTGGAAACTGAGATCTATAATAGATGAACTTTAACTTTATTCTTTTGCCTTGTTCTTCATTCAATGATATGGACAACTGTAAATGGAAAAATCTTTTGCTAGTCATAGGGACAAAAGAAGAGTTATTTATAATTGCTGTCCCAAGCAGCTTATCTCAGTGGGGACTGCTTATCTTACTGGGATTGAGGCCAAAATGCCAATGACTATGCCCCTACTCCAGCAACAAAAATAATTTTTATAGGTGATCTCTTCATGGAGAAATCCCTGTCCTAAATAAAGAACTGCTTTCCTTGCTGCATCAGAAAATTACTGGATTCTGGATTTTGTCAGTTACGTTTTTAAGGCTTATTTAGTTTTGAAAAAATGCTATTGTGCCATATATTTTTACTTTTACAAAATAATGTAGGAACAGCAAGTAATATTATGATTCTGTTTGTTTTACAGATATTAGCATTCATGTTGTTTCCACACAGAGCTCATATATGTTCTTTTATTCTGCTTGGGGCATCAGCTAATGAAAATAAGTAACTGATACATGGCTGCCTCTTCACCTGTTGATTTATATCTTCTATAGGCTTTTATCAGTAGACTGTTATCTGTTGACCCTTTTGTAGTTATTTGCACCAACAAAACCTGCAATTTTCTTCATAAAATTTTCTTCATAGAGGAAGAATTTCCCTTCTCAGATTTCTTGCTTGTGGGTTTTGGGTTTTTCTCAGTGTTTCAGCTAGAACAGTCTCCATGAGTTATCAGCATAAATAAAGCTAGGAAATGCTCAGAGGAATTCTATAAATAAATGGGTATAAACAAATGTAGGGTCTTTACCTGCAGAGACTGTGGAAAGGAGTAGAAAATTAGCAGTCTAGAGCAAAAATGAGATAGTGTCTCTCATTTTCTGGGTGTGACTATCAATTGTTCATGTCTCTCTGTCATCACAGGATGTGTTTTGTCTAGTGGGTCTGATTTAGCCATCCTCTCCTGTTTCCAGATTTTCCTTGGCAGAAAAGGTTCCCCAGGAGGTGGAAAGAGGGGCATTAGTAAAATTTTTGTAAATGTCGAGAATCCTGATGAGGATTCACTTTGGTGACAATTTTACGTATGGTTTGTATACTTGGATGGTAAATGGTAAAAGAAGAATACTGGAGGACATGTTCAGTTTCAGTGCCTTCATGGCAAGAATAATTTGGGATAGATTATTGTCTTTTCTAACACAATGCTTTCCTGAGTATTAATAGATTATTATTTTTATTATCATTCCGCTAGGGTAATAGGGAAAATTACACCTTTTGTTTCTGAAAGTCTTCTCTCAGTTTTTCTTCACTTTTCAACACTGTTCTTTTACATGGGAAAAAATTTTTGGCTGGAGGTAGAGCTCGTACTCGCACCTTTATTCCACAATCTGTTTTTCTTTTTTATACGCTTTTATCTTACAAACTTTTAATTTTATTATAAAAATATCAAAGTTACATTCTGAATTATGAAATCCATAAGGCCAGTCTGCTAGCTTGAGCATTTGTTTAAAGTATATATATTTTTTTTTCCCCCCGTTTTTAACAGACTGGTCAATTTTCTGTGTAATGTCTGAAAAGTGGGTGCCTTTTTGATCCAAAGCTAAAGTAGACAGTTGGAATGTTGAAATGTGCCATATTTCCTAAACACAGGTATTAACAGAGCTAAAATGGAAACTGATTTAACACTGGATTTATTTCTTGGGTTCCATTATTAAATGAGATGAGGAAAAGGTTAATAACTTACTCAGCAGCATATATTGTGCAAGTGTTTTATAAATGGAAAAACAATATCAGACCTTAATCTGTCTGTAAAGTGTTACAAATCAGAAAGCCATGAAACATAGGGTATTCCACCTTCACTGTGAATTCTAGAGCTGTTACTCCCAAGGTCTCTTTTATCAATTACTCTGCAAAATGAGACTTTCTGGAATAAAGGGGACTAAAAAGTGGTAGGATATATAAGTGCAGTCAGTTACCTAAGAGAAATCTGGCCTACAGCAGGATGTTTCATGATGTCTGTGATTATCTGCAATCTATTCAATGATAGCTTTCTATTTGAAAAAAGTAGATTTCTTCAGAATCCAGTGAAGCAAGTAATAAAATTGTACCTAGTGACTATACTCCTGAAGTACTAGTTTGATTACCTAGTGTAGTAAACATATTAAGTTAGTTTAGTAACTAGTTTTTTACCTAGTGCATTTAGGAAAAGCAGAACAAAAGATACAAGTGGTTGAGAACATTATGGTGAACTTCGCAGTTGCACAAGAGCGATGTGAAGGTGACGTTATATATGGCTGAATCTGAGGGAATCAAAGCGGTTGTTTACTGGCAACAGTCTGCCAAGTAAAACTTTGTGTGGGACTTCTCTAAGTAAGACTCTTCTGATATCACTGATTATTTTGTAGAAACAAATTATATAGCAGTAATAGAGCTGCAGTATTTTTTCTCCTGTTTTTTCTGTCAAGATCACGCTTTTGCTTTAATACCCTTAATGATGCTTCATGAATTTCTATTTCTTTTCTCTGAATAAGGCCTATTCTAAAAACTCTTCGGTTTTCTGTACCAAGTAGAATATTATGCATCCTTCCTGTGTTAATTTAAAAGTTGTGTGTTTATATTAGTTTTCTTTGGTTTATCTTTTTGCTTCACTTATTAAAGCTTTTGGAAATAAAAGTACACATCCTTTTTAGTTCCTCATGGTTTATTGCACATTACCAACTGGAGTGCCTCATACAAACTAGGGAATCTTTTGAAATGAACAGAAAGATTTAATCCAGGCACTGATAATCCAAGGAAATCTTACAAATCAGTAGGCTTCATTTTTATATAATCTGTGTTATGATTATTTTTAAAGAAAAGAACGTACATAATATCCTTTTGAAGCAAAACTACCAAAACCATGATACATCTTTTAGCAGAAGAAAAATTGTAGTATTAATTGATTCACTGGTATTCTCATGATAAACAGAGTTGTAATCTGCCTTTCACATTTGTCATTACAAATCTTACCTAAATTCTGAGAACAGGAATGAAAACTTAAAGAGTTTTTTTTAAAGGCTTTACAGGGTCAAATAAATGTGACTATCCCATAACTGTTCATGATTTACACTGATCAAATCTTCTTTTAGACTCAAAACTCAAAAGGCACAGTTGGTCATCAGAAGGAGCTCCAAGGGGTATCTTCTGCTAATTTTTAAAATGGAAAATCTGACAGGAAACATGTAATTTTCCTTTATCCTTGTAGTTCACTCCTTCCTTCCTCTCATGTATCTATCTCTGCTCTTATTTATAGCCTTATTGATTTGTCAAAATGTTACTAGATGAGCTAATTTTTCATTCTGTTTTTTAAAAAAAGTCCGAGAAAAAACACATTTTCTTCTTGCTCAGTTGTTCCTGCACTGTATTTGAGTTTTATCCTTGCCTTGCCTGTCATTGTGTTCTCTTTTCTCAGGGCATCCCTATTTCAGTATGTTTTGTTAAGCTCGTTTATTCTGCCCGTCCACAGTGGACCCTTATCAGTTTGTATACCCTTTCACTAACTCATGCATATCTTATCAGAGGTCTCTCACCTTCCAGTTTTCTGAACTTAGTTTCTCTTTTGTTTGGTGCCCCTTCTTCACTTTCAGTCTCTGTTTCTATCTGTTCCCCTCTCTGTCCTTCCTAACTCCTCTCAGCCCTCAGCTTCTGTGCTAGTCATAATATTCCAGTTTTCTCCGCTCTTTTTTTTTTTTTAGCTCTTATTTGATATATGCAGCTTCCACAGCATCCTTGAGCAGGGAACTGAAGACTTAAAATAAGATGGATTGTTGCATTGATCCCAACACCCTGTAGGTGTGGCAGTCCACCTAGAGCATGGTCAGTGCAACCTCACTAAACCTAGGTAACTTAGACTAAAAAGTCTCTGCTGAGCATGCGTGACATCAGGCATACTTGATTAAAAAAAACCTAAATAGATTTTCATAGGAATAGTTAGATGAATGTATTTAATTAGAGGACCATCTTCTATTATGTCTCATAACCTGCTTTTAAATCACTCATGTGATGGAATGCTTTCATACAAAAGAAGAACCACACACAAGCAGGTTTGTTTCTTATACAGTTACAGTTCAGCCAAAATATTTTTAAGATCTCGATCTTGAAAGCAGTTAAAAACGTTGATCTTTTAACGGAATGTGCCTAGATGAGTTTATAAGACAGTGCACTCCTGTCTGTAGCAAAACAGAAAACTTATATTAATTTAAATTCAATATAATACATATTCATAAGGAAATTCTGAATGTAATAACTATTTCTCTCACTTTGTAACTACATTTTTCTTTCATCTTAATATTTAAGTGACTGACAATATCCTGATGTGATTTTTACTAAATAGAATAAATATAACATAATGCTGCATTTTCTAAAGCTTCCGATTTTTAATGGCAGTTAAATGATTGCTGTACCGGTATCTTGTATTTAGACAATCAGCCTTAGTCTGCTCCTTTGGCTTCGATAGAAACCTCTTTGATTTCATTTTATGTATCCTTTCTGTTTAAGACCACATTGTGTTATTTTTTAAAAAACTTAAAGTCTACTTGTCTACATAGAAGACTAAATTGTGCTATAAGCTCTGTAGAGGTGTCCTCAACCTCCTACTTAAGTCCATAAGAGCTCTGAGGGTGCAAAGGCAGAATATAGATATGAAGTGATTGAAGTTTAAGCTTAAACATTCGTCATCCTTGTCCTCAACTGCAGAATCTCTTGGCTGAGAAGGTGGAACAGCTGATGGAGTGGAGCTCAAGGCGCTCGGTCATCCGCATGAATGGAGACAAATTCCGAAGATTTGTGAAGGCTCCACCTCGTAACTACTCTGTGATAGTGATGTTCACTGCTCTCCAGCCACAGCGGCAGTGCTCTGTTTGCAGGTAATTTATACCTCAGTGCTCTTTTTCATCTTCCTCAAGACAGTTTTCAAGTGAATGTTTTAATCAGTGGGCAATACACTGAGTAGGATTGTTCTTTGCATGGGATAGATTCTTCCTATTTAACAGGCTCGTGTGTTTATTACAGCATGTTTTCAACTGCCTTTTAATCTGTATGTCGAAGTTTAGAAGTTTTCCTAGTTTTGGGTTTTATTAAATTACAATTAATTAAAATGTACACAACTGAGGAAGACTTTCTTTTTAAGAAATCTGCTTTATTTTATGATCAGTTGACCATGACCTTTCCAAAGATGCTTTGTGATGAAGCACTACTATTACCATTTAATAATATGATCCTTCACTGATTTCTTCAGTTAAGAGATGTCCAAAGCTCTGATACAGATGTGAGTTACCCTGTGATTTCACAGCTTTTGACAGTTCTTGCATGCAAACACATTTTTCCATGAGGACATGCTTATTTTGGAATACTGTCTGGCACTGCACTTTGATATTTTCTGGTGGCTACTTTTAGAATGTGTATTAGAGTGGCTCTGGTATTCTTCTGAGTTCAAGATCTTTCTCTGCAAGTTCCTATTTCAATAAGTTAATCCAAAAATGACTAATCATAGACGTGGAAGTAGGGCCAAGGGACTGAAAGGTAGTTATTAATTACCTTGCTAAATCAGAAACTGCATTAATAAGACTTTATTCAGCCAAAATATGCGTTAGAAATTGTGTTTAGTAATAGATGGGATTATTGCGCAGGGAGTTCTAAACGGTATTTAAATAGGCAGCAAAATGCTCTGTAGAACTATGAAATACATAAGCTACATATGAAGAAATACTGTTTCTTGGTTTTAAATAGGTGCAATTTAAACAATACACAAAGTTGGTAAATGTAGCAGCTTGTTAGATTTCTTAGACGTTGGAATGCGACATTTACAATAGAAAATTTAACTTGTATGCCTGTATTCGTATACGGGTTTTATTGGTTATTTTTTTATAGATTAATGTTTTTGTCATAGAAGTCAGTTGATCCGTTTTGAGGGAGAGTATGTAAATTGCATTCCCATGAGTTCGCCCTCCACATCTGACCTGTGCAGGTGAAGGAGTAGGTACAGAAGCTTTCCAATGTTCTTAAGTCAAAGGATTTTTTTTCTTTAAAACTTCCAGCACTTGGTTGCTGTTATTTCCTCTTTGTGTTACCAGAGTTCAACTTTAAGAGATGAAATAGGAGCTGGAAGTTTACCATATTGTTTTAAATCATTCCTTATTTTCCTAACCAGTAGATAAAGCTACAGGAGATGCACTAAGTTCAACTTTATAAGAGTCAGTGTATTCGTTGTTATAATGACCATAGCAAATTCTTTCCCTGTGTTATGTACAGCTGTCATCTAGGGCATGTGAAAACAACATAAATATTTTCGTTATTAAGGAAGTTATTTTTGCTTACAACTGTGTGTTATTTAAGGAAGTCAATTTTGCTTACAACTGTGTATAGTCTACTGTACTAAAAAAGAGCTTATAAACTTCATCCTGTAATATGCCAGGTTAGCCATTTATGTACAAAAGCAACTGAAAATCTTTAAGCATAAAATGAAGGAAAAAAATCAACATACTACTTTCAGTTGGATTTGCTTAAATAAATGTGAAGTTGCGACCCACTTTTTCATGTGAAATAAAAGGAACTTAATGAGGTTGATCATACTGCACATAAAACCATTATGAGGAAAATAGACGTTTTCAAATCAATGGCTAATTAATGGACAGGAGCATTTAAAGGATATACAGAGCTGAAATGCATGCGTTACTTTATTGTTAGCTATTCACTAACCACTTTGCCTAAAGGAAAAATAGATTTTTAACTTAATCTGTAATGTTCTGTGAGGATGCTTTTGTCCAAGATTTAAGTTAACTGTTACTTATCAAAACATTTTCAGAACAGTTGTATACAGAAAAGTCAATGTCATATTTCAAATACAAAAAAAAGCACCTAGACTGAAATATTTGACTTTGAATAACTTTGTCAAAAGAATTAGTGCTTTTTTTTTTTACCCCATAGAAATTGAGCCTGATTAGTTTATGCACCATAGGATTATCTAAAAAAAAAAAAGGTTTTGTCTTTTCCCTTTGGTGGCTAGATTTGACATTTCAGTATTTTATCTCTTCTAAATGTCCAGTTTATAAAGAACAAGGGTGCAGTATTTTCAAATGGGAAAAAAAGATGTTTGTGTGCTGCTGTTACATGGAGCTACTTCAAATACTAAGCATGAAAAACACAGCATTACACAAAAAAGAGATAAATAACAGGATGGAGCACCAGTAGGAAATGTGATCCTCTTCTGGAGAATAGCAGTGAAAGCTGATTGTCATTAGAGCAGGCCGTTGTGGATTTGCACATTTGAGGCCAAAAGAGATTGTATGTCCCCTATCTTGTTAAAATAAACTATATTGTTTGTGTGTCTGATTTTGCATTTGGTTATATTTAGAATGTTTGTTGTTAAAATGAGCCCCTGCTTACGGTAAAATCAGTATGACTTTTCTGGCAGGTGTTTTGAATGATTGTGCCACCAAAGATGGAGAGGTAGCTTCTTGGATTCAGAAAGTTAGTGTCACTTTTGTCACTCTTCAAAGTGAATGCAAAGCCAGTTTGGTGATCCAAGTTCTCTACCAGACTAAGGACTACTGTGCCTGTCCATTGCTGAAAAGTGCTGTGGTTTGGACGTTGTCTAGAAGGTATGAAAGAAGGATTCCCCCCCCCACACCCATCCTTTTTAATGCTGGAGAAATTCCAAATTTTGGATAAAACTTGGCCGAGGTATTCTTAGCCAAGTCTTAAAACGCTTGGAGTCATGATACTTAAACATTTAAAAAAAAGTCTTACCTATCCATATAGCAAGGATTTACATGTGGAAAACTGACCAAATTTGATTCAGAGAATCCAAGGCTTTTCTGTGTGTGGCAAGGAGGACGTTGTAACATCAATCACACGCATCACCTAACAGTTAGGATTTGTGAAAGTATATGGAAATAATACCAACTTACTTTTAAAATGCCATATACAAAGAAGTCCTTGGGACCCCAGATATTTGGGTGAAACTTTTGTATGTAAAAAATATCCTTTCAGTCAAAGCAGCTGATATTTTTTCAGTAAAACCGAAACATATTGTGTGTTTTGTAGGTATTCTCTAGCAAAAGTTACTTAAGATTCCCCCCCCCCCCCAATGGAGTGAGAAGGGTTTCTTTATCGTTGCAGGAGATCAATACATAATCTTATGTATCATCTTGAGAAAGATCAATTAGAAAGATTTTTTGCTTGCTTTGTTTGCCAATTTTTTGAAACTTACCTGTTCATCCAATGCTAGGCTTGTTTGTTCCTGATGCATATCATATTGCTGTATTTAATGCTTTTGCTTTGCTTAATTTTGCTTGATTTTCTTCTAATTTTTGACATTATTGCTTTTCAATATATACTTTTAAAATTTAGAATGATGTCTACATTACTGCTTGGAATTTATTCTATGCTTAAAACAAATTAGATTGATTTATAAGGGTTTCTAAAAGACAACTACCAGTTTGTCATCTTTGAGACAGAGGTTGGTTCTGTATGCATCTTAATGAAATATTTTCACAGACTGTGGACTGGAAAATATATCCATAGGCGATCTGACTCAATCCAATCCTAACACATGAAGGCTTCTGTAAACCAGCAACTCTGTATACATGTTAGTAGTGCCTCTAGTCATGCCTCTAGAGAGTTTTTCAAGGAAATTCTGTCTTTATCCTAAAGCAGAATTTGGAGTACAACATTTCCATCTGGCTTTGCGGACAAGCAAGTTTCAATTTTATTGTCCAAAAAACTATTGAAAGCCATCTGATGCCTTCATAACTGTGTAAGCAGTAGCATAAATGTTGGTTTTCCTGTTGACACAATTGTTTAGGTTCCATATGACATAGCTGGTATTGAGAGATTAATTAACCGTAATAGATTAGATATCCTATGTGCTCTTGCATGTGAAGCCATTGGTGGGGGTGGGATGTGTTTCTAACAGTAGAAGATGTGAGTTTTTTCCATGCACATTTGGAAATGTGTTTGATTAAACAGTTTTGGTCCCAGGAAATTAAATTTAGTCTTAATTGACTTTACATGTTATTACTGTTCTTGCTGCGTATACTCTGCAACAGCACATTAGAAGCAGATACTAAAGGGCCCTTTGATGCACTGTGATAACGAATTAGTTTAGATTTTTGGGGTTTAGATGAACAGCCAGTCCTAAGGTTATAAGACCAATTTCCTATTTTCCTTTGTGCTTAGGTATTCACTCAACTAGAGAGTTTCTCTCTGTTACCCATATTAGTCACATTACTGAAAAAAATGACTTATGTCTGTAAGAAGGAGAACAAAGGAACGGTCCCACTGACAACGGCATCTTCACAGATATGAAGAGGCTGTTTTTCAGCCTGTGTTTTGTATTGCATCCAGGCAAACGGTAACTACTAGCCTGACTTGAATGCATTTTTGGGTGAAAATTCTCTTCCAGCTTCTCTGCTTTTGGTCTTGCCATCTGTTCCCCCATTTTATTGTCACTATATTTTCCCAAAGGGACCAGTACCATTTTACCAACCAGACTTCAATGACCCCCCCCCCACTTCACTTGATTGAGTATTAGTGCTTTGATTTTCAGCTGCACATGGGCTTTAGCTGTAGCCTGATGAAACCATCACTGTGCTGACTGTTCTTCTGCATCTTGCATTGTTATCATTAACTCATTCTTTTTAGTTTGTTGCTGTACCATCTAATCACTCCATAAGCAAATTATATGCGGTCTTTTATTTTACTTTCTAAGCTCTGCTTCTCTAATCTCACTGGCAGAAGCAACCATCTCCACTTTGCATACAGGTGCATATGAGACAAGTCTTGTTTGTTCCAAACAGTTCACATTTTTGTCTGGTTCATTTTTTCAAATGCATTGCATTTTCATTTAGGAAGGAATATCTGGGTCAGAGAAATGAAACTGGTACTAAAGGTTCCCCTTCGCAACAGCTGAAGCCCATCAACCAAAAGGTGCATATTTTGTTTTGTTGTTTTTGTTTGTGGTTTTGTTTTCCTGGTGTAGTCTTCCTTGAGAAGATCAGAGCAGTTTTAGAGGCTAAAGATACTGAGTTTCAGTGGATAAGATCTATACGTTGACCTGTGCCACTAGTTTGTTATAAGATAATGGTTAAAACATATAAATTACACATGTACATCTCTATATGAATTTCAGGCTACCTGAAACAAATGGATTTTGTTTTGCATACTTTCTACTATGCATGTTTCTGCCTGTGATTTCCGAAATGTTTCTTTTAAAGATGTAACTGAGCCTGTTTGAATCATTGCAAATCAAGATTAAAGCCTAGAATTAGCATCATAAATGATCGGGAGAAAAATGGGGAAATGCAACAGAAGACAATAGTAATGGCAGGTGACCACTTGTGGAGACAAACTTGTAAACTGCACAAACTGAAAATTATGTTATTTCAGTCCACAATGATGCTTATAATAGTATTTTACTGTGGAAGTAACAAACCTGCTTCCAGATTCTCGGAAAACACAGTTTTGCAAAGACTATTTATGAAGAAGCAGCTAGAAATGGCTGGTAATGCAGAGAAGTTTGTGTAGCTGGTAATTTTCTTCACCTCTATGTTGACCAGACTACTGCATTTTGAAAAACATCAGAAGTTTTATTATATTGAAAGGAGCACTGATTACTCCCATTAGCTGAAGTGGTGTGTGTGTCTATAAATACATATTTATGTGTAAATATACATATAAAGTATACACGTAAAATATCTATGTAGGATGTGAGGGAGATGGGTCAATTTTGCAGGTGTGGCGCATGTTTTCTAAAGACTTGTTTTGTTTCATTTGAGTGACAAGGCTGAATTCTGTCAGAACTTATTAATGGCATCTATTGGAACAAGCTTGTAGTTACTGCAGAAAACCTGCTCCAGAATGAGCTCAGAGTCAACTGCTTAGGCTATTCCTTCAGTATTTCTTACAAGATTATATGAAAGGTCAGTTGTAATTCAACATAGAGCTTGTGTATTTTTAAGTTTTGAGATTAATGTAGTATGTGTTTCATAAAGGGCTCTGAATGTAGCTGCCTTCTGCTGTCTGCTGTTGACTCACAGTGTGCGGAAGGAAGTGACAAAGTATGAGAGAAAAAATTCCACGTAATTTTATTGACATCTACCCTATCAATGAGACCTACAAGAGGAGGTTTTTAATCTAGAAAAGAGAGGAATTCTGTTGGTTTCCCTGTTCAAGAAGATATCTCAGAAGAATGTTTTCAAGTAGCCGATCAAAGCGTAGGTGAAGAGCAAAAAGAATTCTGACAGTGAAGGAGGTGTCATCAGAAAGAAGGAACAGGATCCTCTGCCTTTCGAATTTTTGCTGGTTGATCAAGAGCGGGTAGTGAGAAAATCATTGACAGGTCTCTTAAGTGTACTGAGAGGGAATTATCTTTTGAACTTCTCTTCAAAGAAGGAACAGGAAATGTGGAAGGAGATGTTGAAAGTTCTGCAATTGCTTTTCCACTGTGCTTCAGGATGTTGATAGAGGTATTGATGAGTACTGTTTAACAAGGCAGTAATTTTATTCTTGGATCATAAAAGACTCCTTATTCTTCCTGTGGTCACAATTTTTTTTTTTTAACTTTGCAACTTCTACAAGACATTATCTCATATCTTTTCATCTGCAGAATATTGGAAATTTCATGGGATGCTGTAAATAGAATAACATGGATTTTAGCATGCTTTCTCCTATTATAGATATCTAGATTGCATAAACAGTGTCCATACTCTCCTCATTTTGTCATGTGTCATGAATTTTCTGGACACGTTTGTAGATTTTTCGGTGTTTTTTATTGTGATGTTATGAATCACCTTAAAAATAAAAGCTAATAAGCATTCTGAATTTATTATCTTCTCAATACTGAGAAGTCAAAATATGCACTTAGCCTGTTCTCTTCATTTTGGGAAAACCATTCCAAATAATAAACAAAAATGATTTTGGAGGTAAATTGCAGCATTGATCACAGTTTACTTTAAACAGATGGGTATGAATGGGTACGTGACCTGGTAGTGTATTCTTTGCCAATTGTACATTTGTAAGTGTTTTGTGCAGTCTATAGTGTGCCAAAAAATAAGGCTTTACTGCTTTCTTTGGCAAATAATTCCACAGTCTCTTTTATTCTTTGTTTATTCTGTTTGTGTTTTCCTTAGTATAATGTTGGACTAGTAGACTAAAATGAATCTAATTTAATATAGCTCAAGCTATACAAATCTGATTATCTGCCATAGGCACCCACGTAATTAATCTTTTTAAATAAAACTTTTAACAAATCTTTTAGCTTATTAGAGAAGGGTGGAATCCACCTGTCGAGGAGAGGCAAGGGAATCTTTGGCAGCAGGCTGGCCAGCTTGGTGAGGCAGGCTTTAAACTGAAGGACTTGGGGGGTGGGGTCCAAAGTGTCAATGCTCACACCATTGCATCCAACTGGGGAATAAGCCAGGCCAACCAGAACAGTGACAGATGTTCCCTAGCTGCCTCCCTAGACGAGAACCAGAAGGCCAGCCACCTCAAAGGTGTGTATAGCTATGGTGGATCTTCTTCCACTCCCACAGGAAACCTCCAATGCCAGTACACTAACGCACGCAGCATGGGGAATAAACAGGAAGAATGAGACCTGTGTGAGGTCGCAGGGCCATGATCTCATTGCAATTACAGAGACATGGTGGGATAGCTCACATGACTGGAATACTGTCATGCATGGCTATGTATTTTTTAGGAAGGACAGGCCAGGGAGGCAAGGTGGTGGAGTTGCTCTCTGTGTAAGGGAGCAACTGGAATGTATCAAGCTCTGCCTAGGGGCAGATGAAGAATGAAACAAGAGTTTATGGGTAGGAATGAAGGAGCAGGCTAATATAGGTGACATTGTTGTGGGTGTTTACTAAAGGCCACCTGATCAGGATGAGAAAGTCAATGAAGCCTTCTATAGACAGCTGAAAGTAGCCTCATGATCACAGGCCCTGGTTCTCATGGGGGACTTCAACCACCCTGATATCTGCTGGAAAGACAGACACACACAGTCCAAGAGGTTCCTGCAGAGCAGTGATGATAACTTTTTGACACAGGTGGTGGAGGAGCCAATGAGGAGAAGTGCTCTACTGGATCTTGTACTAACAAAGAGGGATTGGTTGGGGATGTGGAGGTTGGGGGCAACCTTGGCTACAGTGACCGTGAGATCGTGGAGTTCAGGATCCTGGGTGGAGGAAGCAGGGCAATAAGTAGGATTATTACCCTGGACTTCAGGAGAGCTAACTTTGGCCTCTTCAGGGACCTACTTGGAGGGATCCCATGGGTTAGGACTCTGGAAGGCAGAGGGGCCCAAGAGAGCTGGGTAATATTCAAGTCAAGCACCACTTCCTCCAAGCTCAAGATCAGTGCATCCCTATGAGCAAGAAATCAAGCAAAGGGGGCAGGAGACCTGCATGGATGAATAAAGAGCTTCTGGCAAAACTCGAATGGAAGAAGAAAGTTTATGGAATGTGGAAGAAGGGACAGGCCACTTGAGAAGAATATAGGAATGCTGTCAGAGTATGCAGGGATGCAATGAGTAAGACTGAGGTCCACCTAGAATTAAATCTGGCAAGGGATGTCAAAGACAACAAGAAGGGCTTCAAATACATCAGCAGCAAAAGGAAGGCTAGGAAAAATGTGGGCCCACTGTTGAATGAGATGGGTACCATGATGGCGGAGGGTACTAAGAAGGCGGAGTTACTGAATGCCTTCTTTGCTTCAGTCTTTAAGGCTAAGGCAGGCCTTCAGGAATCCTAGACCCTGGCAGTAGGAGAAGAAGCGTGGAGGAAGGGAGACTTTCCCTTGGTCAAGGAGGATCAGCTTAGAGATCATTTAAGCAAACTGGACACCACAAATCCATGGGCCTGGACAGGATGCACCCACAAGTGCTGAGGGAGCTGGCAGGCGTTCTTGCTGAGCCACTCTCCATCATCTTTGAAAGGTCATGGAGAACAGGAGAGGTACCTGAGGACTGGAGGAAAGCCAATGTCACTTCAGTCTTCAAAAAGGGCAAGAAAGAGGACCTAAGGATCTACTGACCAGTCAGCCCCACCTCTGTCCCTGGAAAAGTGATGGAGCAGCTCTTTCTAGATGTCATCTCTAAGAGGCTGGAGGAAAAGAAGGTTATCAAGAGTAGTCAACATGGATTCACCAAGGGGGAGTCATGCTTGACCAGCCTGGTCACCTTCTATGATGGCATGAGTGGCTGGGTAGATGAGGGGAGAGCAGTGGATGTTGTCTACCTTGACTTCAACAAGGCTTTTGACACTGTCTCCCATAACATCCCATAACATCCTCATAGGTAAGGTCAGGAACTGTGGATGAGTGGACAGTGAGGTGGATTGAGAACTGGCTGAATGGCAGAGCCCATAGGGTCGTGATCAGTGGTGCAGAGTCTGGTTGGAAGTCTGTAGCTGATGGTGTTCCCCAGTGGTCAGTTCTGGGTCCAGTCTTGGACCTGTTCATCAATGACCTGGATGAGGGGACAGAGAGTGTACCCTCAGCAAGTTCTCTGATGATACAAAACTGGGAGGAGTTTTGTTTTTACACCAGAAGGCTGCACTGCCATTCAGTGAGCCCTGGACTTAGGGAGGAATAACCCCATGCACCAGTACAGGCTGGGGGCTGACCTGCTGGAGAGCAGCCCAACAGAGAAAGACCTGGGAGTCCTGAGGGACAACAAGTTGACCATGTGCCAGCAATGTGCCCTTGTGGCCAAGAAGGCCAATGGCATCTTGGGGTGCATGAAGAAGAGTGTGGCCAGGAGATTGAGGGAGGTTCTCCTCCCCCTCTACTCTGCCCTGGTGAGGCCACATCTGGAGTGCTGTGTCCAGTTCTGGGCTCCCGAGGTCAAGAAAGACAAGGAGCTACTGGAGAGAGTCCAGTGGAAGGCAATGAAGATGATGAGGGACTGGAACATCTCCCTTATGAGGACGGGCTGAGAGAGCTGGGTCTGTTCAGCCTGGAGAAGAGAAGACTGAGAGGGGATCTCATCAATGCTTATAAATACCTTAAGGGTGGGTGTCAAGAGCATGGGGCCAGACTCTTCAGTGGTGCCCAGCGACAGGTCAAGGGGCAACACGTACAAGCTGAAACTCGGGAGGTTCCATCTGAATATGAGGAAGAACTTCTGTATTTTGAGGGTGGCAGAGCCTTGGCACAGGCTGCCCAGAGAGGCTGTGGAGTCTCCTTCTCTGGAGATACTCAAAACCCACCTGGATGCGTTCCTGTGCACCTTGTTATAGGTGAACCTGCTTTGGCAGAGGGGGGTTGATGCCCAGAGGTCCCTTCCAACCCTGATGATTTTGTGATTCTGAGATTTCGTGAGCACCTCCTGCATAATGGAAGAAATTTTTGTAGAGCATTTGCTTAGCAGCTTACTTTTCAGTATGTTGAATTTTCTAGGTAAATGTAATAGTATCATTCCCTCTTGATCTCGCCACTATTTTCTACTAACTGGTTACTATTACTGTTGTTGTTGCTAGTTCCTGTGTTGCTGTTATGATGAAATCCTTAAGGGGTGGCTTTAACAGCAATAACATTTAAATCTCCATCTATCAAAAAATCCTGTCAAACTAAAAAAGCAGTGCTAACATTATTCTGATGAGTTCATACCAAGTGTAGTTCTGCATTATGCCTTTATAGTATTTCATATAATTATTATAGTAATTTCATATAATCAAAATTACATCATAGAAACAAACTGATATCATTGACATTAACTAATGATAGAGTTAGGTCGGTAAAAAGTGACAGAGCTGATATTACCTGGTGTTAATTGGAGGCTGAATTTTTTTTAAACTGTGTGCTTATGCTTTTCACTGTTATTGTATCTGAAAAGGAGCAACCAACACAACAAAAAGTTATTAATGTGATTGTGTCAGTATTGTATCCATTGGAAATTATACGCCGGACTGGAGGATGTTCTTCAGTTCTGTATCTGGTAATCCTGTAATTTTCTGTTCCTGCCCTTCCTTGTTTCACTCTCGATTCTCCACACGCCTCAAGAGCTGCTATGAGGATGTATTACAGAATGCTTTGCTATCTTCAGTGTGAGGATGAAATTGTGCTTTGAATCTATTATAGAAAATCTAAGACAACTTTTTGCAAAATGATACTTTCTGAAGTATACTTTCTACCTATTATATTCATTAAAAGTAGTTCAAAGATGCAAAATACATGGAGATCAATGGGAACAAGAGTCTTCTCTAATAGCGGGGGCAGAACTGGAATATCTGAATTTCCCAGAAATACAGTTTCATCACAAGTGAAAGGTAGACTAAGAAGAATGATGACATCAAGATGAAGTGATTTTTATCTTGTTCTTATAACAAAAATGGTTCAGCTTTAATATAGCAGGTTTAACAGAAAGTGACCTACAGATATTATTTAAGATTTTACAGCATTCCTTTGATGTTGTCTGACCGCCCTCTTCAGGATGACAGTGAATATGTTAGTCTGCCTAGTCAGTGTTTGTTTCTAGAAGTAACCAATCTAGAGCCTAAATCACTTGTTTTTTTTATTTGGAAACTTTGCCCGTTGAGTAAGTGTGTTAAGTAGCAAGTTTTACTCAATCAGGTAATAAGGATGAAAGTTAAGTTTTGTTGTGCTTTGTAGTATTTATTCTTTGAAGGGGGTAAGAGATCATGAAATTTAATTTTAACCTTTTTTATGACAAATTTTTTCATGTACAATATATTCCTTGATACAACACAATTCTTCTGGAGTTGTATGTAATATATTTCATGCCTAAGGCTGATCTCAGTTATGAGGAAATGGGGAGGGTCTTATAACATCTGTTGTCCTGTCATCCTCTTCCCCCTCTTTGCTCTCTCAAAATACAATATGTATTATGTGTTTAGTGAAGAGTTTCTCTTGCAGCAAACAGATTCTTGCATCTACAGATTTTAAATAAACAGCATTCTGCACCATCAAACACATGGAACTGGTTTTATAGAAACATTGTGCTGAGAAAACCTGCAGAATACATTTCTTTATACTACCATCTTGCCATGTGCAAAGATAAGTTGCCAAGTGGTAGAACCTTGGTTTGGAGTCTATAGCAGATATGATTAATTAGTAATATGGAAATAATTAACAAAGGAGCCTGTGTAAAGACAAAAGTACTACAAGGATCCTTTTGGGTTTTTCTTTTCTTTTCTTTTTTTTCTGAATTATTTGTTGATACGGATTTGTCCTGTGAAAGAACCTGTGGTTTTATGGTTCTGTGATTGTGTGTTTAGAGAACGTCGCTGCTGGTAAGGATCCCAGAATTCTTCTCCTGGAATTACTTCTCTCTTTTCTTCTCAGTGCAGACGGGGCAAAGTTGTTTGATTTAGTTTTGATTTGCTTTGTTTTCTTTTTTTCTTTTAAAATGAATGAATGAACAAAGAAACCCCAACCAACCAAAAAAAACTCACCTGAGTATAAAACCATGAGTAAAGCCAAGAGGAGACTTTCTGACAAATTTGAGTAGTGGCAATATGACTTTCTAGTGGTGACAGAAAAGATTATTTAACCCTATATGTTGTGCAAAATTATCCTTTATCACTTTTAAAACAAGTTTTATAGAAACAATCTTGAGTGTATTATGCTACTTACAAGCCTACTGTTCATTTAGTTATTATCATTTCCCCAGTGCTTAGCAGTTTCTGTGGCTCTTTCTATGGCTCTGCTATTTTAGGAGGATTAGTACTTTCACATTTCTGTGTTATTTTTCCACTAGTTTCAGAATTCCTTATGTGCATCTGTCTCCAGCAGGTAAATCCTGGTATCATACTCAAGGGTCACACAAGCATCCCCTTGCATGGATCTGTTAGCAGACTTCCATGATGCTTGCCGCTCAGACCACTCCTATTTTCTGAGATTTTTAAATACAGAAAACATTACTTTCTGTTAACATCATTTTGGGATGTCTCTGGTATAGTTTGACTTAATACATTTCTAATTTTGGAGAAGGCAAGTTTGAAGCAGACAGTTGCATAACTAGCTGAAACTTCTTTTAATTGACAATATGAGTGTTGAAAATGATACTGCAAGTGTAATTCATCTAACCACTGCAGCTGGTTATAGAATCTTTTTTGCCAGTGGGTGCCACATGGATGTACGTTTGTTTCTTTTCCTTAACAGGCAAGCTAATGAAGAATATCAAGTGCTGGCTAATTCATGGCGCTATTCATCTGCTTTTTCAAACAAACTGTTTTTCACAATAGTGGATTATGATGAAGGGGCAGATGTTTTTCAACAGGTAAATGTTGGATACTGTAAAACATTCTTAATTTTTAGAACTACATGTTGATTTGCCAAATGATACAAGACAAATGACTTTCTGTGTGTAGGTGTGTACCTCTGTGTTCTGTATACAAATTCTTCCTGATTAAAAACATGAGACACTGCAGTTTCTGTGACACTAGTGAAGACAGATTATACCAGTAGCCATTTGTAGTATTTTCCAAGTGTAGTTTATAATGTTTGTTTATAGATTGCATTATATGTATGCAATTTTTTTTTCAACTCATTGTTCATGTCATTTTTTAGAATTAAGTGCAATGCAACTAACATCTGCATTTAAAGATTTCCTTTATTATATCTTCAGGGGAAAAGATCTCCTAAGTAAAAGAACCTTTTAATTGCTTTTATGTAATACAATATCCTTCAACTCCAGTAATATTTGTATTAGTCTGGAATTTCTTCAGGGAAAAGAGAAGAAACTGGTTTAGATTTTATGTATTGGCTATACAGAATGAAAAATCAATTGTTGGTCTAAGGCCCCCTCTTAATTTGACTAGTCAAGGCAAAATGCATCCCTTGGAAATTAATACTAAATACTGACATGTTTTTCTCTGATTTTTATCCATTGAGTGAAGCTAAAAATGCAGATTAAGAGGAGTGATAATTTTTGAAGTTCCCTGTATTTCTAACCACCTTTTGATGAAGTGTGCAATTTAAAATTTTCAAGGGAAAAGTTTAATATTTATTTTAAAAATACTTAATTTAAAAAGTTTAATTACCATGTTTGGTAAATATTTTTGCTTCCAGTTGACATCTTAGAATGTATTGTGTAAAGAATGGTTATTAGTGGCTTAAGATTTTGCTTCAAAAATTTTAGTTCGAATCAGCTTTAAAATCATCTTACATTATCCTACATTGTTACGATAGTAAAAAATGTGTTGTTTCATCTTGCGTTAAGCCAATCAACACATATTAGAATACTCCAGTCCAACTTATTACCTGTGTAAAAGGGCACAGATTCAGTTTATTTCAGGTGATATGCATTTAAAGTCATGTAAAAGTTAGACCAAATTAGATAAAATATGTAAGTTTTTTACTGTCTTTGAGAAATACAGTGCTAAGAATAAGTGATAATAATGACTATTTTAAGGTGGATTTGGGGCAAATGTAGTTTTGACCTTATGTTTATATGTGCAAACAAGTCAGGTAATACTGATGCCATAGCAAAAAAAACCCAGACAGTAATATGGCTTTGATTTTTCAGCTTTTACTCTGTTTATAGCGAAATGACAAAGCAATTGCAGACCAACTGCCCCTAAATACTATCCAATGTCAGAAGGTTTCTGTATCTCAGAATATTTCTGTATCTTATAAAATATTTTATCAAACTATTTCACAACATTTGCTTAGCTTTTCTCAGAATATTTTTTTATTTCCAAATCAGTTCACTAAAGAAGAGGGCTATTTTTTGCTTAGATGGAAAATATTTTAATGGCTGGTAATTTCTATTGATAAATTGAGTTCTGCACTTGATTGAATATTATGTTTTGGTAATGTGATAAAACACATTTTTCGGGAATGAAACAAACAAGTTTACTCTGCCTTTGTTATTTAAAGATCTCCTTATTGCATCATATTTAAGTACTTCCCTTGATTTTGTTTATGTTAATTTTCTTTTTTTCAAGTGTTTTATTGCACTATTTCTGAGATGGACTGGATATGGAGGAATTTTACATAGTAAAGTTATATTCTCCTATACCACCTTGCAAAGTTGAAGTCAAAATTTGAAGTGGCAAATGTAAATGTAAATCTATTTGTTTATTACCTTTGAGTTTTTTTGATATACTGTGAATAGTTCCAGTGACATCAACACATGGATTAGCAGTCATATAATTTCTAGGGCAAGTTATGTAGTCAAGCTAGTTATCTAGGCTTTTCTGGATTCAAAAAAGACTTGTCACTAGTGGGTAGTCTGTCTTGAAGCCAGTGGAAGGCTAGACATGTAGTTTAGTTAACTTTGGATTGGTGAGAGCTAGGCAAGAGAAACAATGTCAAGCTATTTTCCTCCCCTAGAATTACAACCTAATAGCTTTAATAGATTGGATGCGTGTGGGGTCTCTGATTTACTAATTACAAGAAAGTTCTCACAGTGTGAGAGAACTTTAAAGTATCGAATACTTTTACTCAAAAAAGCTTTTGGGTGAAATACTCTGAATAATTAAATACCCTGAAGAATCTACTGGAAGGAGTATTCTGAGCATTCTTTTTGCAGGACTGTACATGAACATGTATAAAGAGTAGTAATGTATGAAGGCAAATAATATTGTTCACGTAATTAGACTTGTGTTGCCTTATACATAAAAGGTAAACATTTTTGAGGATAGAGTTACTAATTTTTTTTTCTGCTATTTTTCCTGGTTTTGTAGCTGAATATGAACTCTGCTCCGACTTTCATGCATTTTCCTCCAAAAGGTAAACCCAAGAGAGCTGACACATTTGACCTGCAGAGAATCGGATTTGCAGCTGAGCAGCTAGCTAAATGGATAGCTGACAGAACAGATGTTCATGTAAGTCTTCTGACAATTTAAAAAGTTGAAGCCAAATGTATCTTTGTAGTCTGAGACAGACTGATGACAAATTCCATCTTTCCTTAATACCTTTTTTCCCCTTAAGTGTAGGTTCTAGAAGACATGAAAAAAAAAAAAAAAAAAAAGCTATGGTGCTTGTGGTAACTTCTGCAGTTTGCAGATTATATTCCATTCTTGCTTTGTTAAATTTTATGTAGTCTTATTCTGGATGAAAACAAACCGTGACATTGTGATAATTAGTTGTTAATAAGTAAAACATGCTTTGCAAAACTATCAACAAAACAGATAGATCCAAAGATAGCTGCTCCTAATTCAGACACAACCTGCAAGTCTGTTGAAGAAATAATGTTTTGGAGTTGAACAGTTCAAAATGATGCTTGAAACCTTTTTCGTATTATGTGCTTATTAAAGGAAGTACTACTTTTTCTTATTTAAGTATACCTTTAGGGATTAGTCTTTCTGACTCTGAAACCAGATTTCAGATGCTTCCTGTTTGTTTATATGGAAGGTGATCTGTATGTATGCATTTATTTGCGATGTGCACATGCATTTATCTTTTCTAGATTAGAGTGTTCAGGCCTCCAAACTATTCTGGTACAATTGCGCTGGCTCTTCTGGTATCTCTTGTTGGTGGCTTGTTGTATCTGCGAAGAAATAATTTAGAGTTCATCTACAACAAAACTGGCTGGGCCATGGCAGCTCTGGTATGCACATTTTCCTTACTGATATGCTTTTTATTGGTTTCTTATGGTAGCATATGTGTCTTCATTACTTGCACAGTAAATCAAAAAGGATTTCATTACTACATTGTTCAGAATGGTACTATCAGACAAAGATTTGTAATTAGATTTTGGGGCTAATTGTCATAACCAGTGAGTATCAGTTACTACGAGTGATGCACTGAAAAATTAGCAAATTCTCTGATAGTTAGCTGCAGATTTTTGTTTGAACTTTAACAAGAAAATATTTCTAATGAAAAGTGTTACTGATATTCACTGCTATCATTCAACTTGCCCTTTTTTGTAAAATCAGTAATGTTATGATTGGTTTAGTGTGGATATTAATGTTAGACTGTATCACTTTAGAGTAATGAAAGGTTAAGAAAAGTAACAAAGACTTTTATATGTTTGTAAGAAAATGGTAAAAGAACTAAGAAACAAAGAAAAAGGTGGAATTCTTTCCAAAACTGGTTTCAGTAGTACTGACCTTAACATTCCACCATTATCATAAATGAGAATAGGATGAGCTTATAGGGTTAACTTTGAGGAAATTCTAAAATTAGCCAATAGTCTGTTTGAAGTATTAGTTAGCTAAACTTTCAAGGCCATAAATAATGAATTAAAGTTTAAAGTGCTTAATAGTGTATTGCAGTGTGTTTGTTTATATCATAGTTTTCAAATAACTAAATAGAGTGATGAAAAATGTGGACTATGCAGCATAGTCAGCTGTCTTAGTTTTAGGTAGGAAATAGCATACAAGGATGGTAGGTGATGGTTAAGATGTATCAATAAGTACTTGTTATTCTGCCATCATTGTGACTGGAAAAATCTGAGGAGCCGCATCTAAGGCTTAATTTTCAGGGACACAGAATCAGGAGCATGGTTATCAACACTAGAATAGTGTCTAGAGTTATCAAGTCCAATCCAACATTTTACAACTTAATAGAGCTCCTTCCTTCTGTATTAGCAATATGTTAAATAAGAAGAGAACTTTTTAAAAATTTGTCCGTGTATTTTGGACAACATAAGCCAGGCTTTTCTCTTTTCTTCTTTTTCCATGTAAATGGTTATTTATTCACTTCATCATTTTAAAGACTTTTTCTCAACTTACATCAATATGAATTAACCTTTCTTGAAAGCATGTGGCTAGGATTCTAGAAGGAATATGAATTTACCTGTGCAGCAGCATTCATGTTTTATTTCTCATCTAGGCTCCCTTTCCCACAAAAGCTTGGACCAGATGATCTCTTGAGATCCCTTCCAACCTGGGCTATTCTATGATTCTGTCTATTCTAACTGTGCTAGAAGTGGGTTACTGATGTATCCTATAGTTGTTTTTGCCTTTTCAAAGCCACATCATATTGATGGTTTGCTCTTTTGCTCCGATTCAAGAATATGAGAAGATACCTTCTTTTGTGACACTTTCAGCTGATGGGCCCATTGACAGCATTTATTACATCAGTTCAAAGATGAGGTTAGCTAGTATCTGTTGGACTCTAATTATTTTTTATATCTAAATGATTAACAAGACCCTAAAGCTCTTTGTTCAGAGTTCCTTAATATTTGGCTTTAGTATTGAATAATGGCTACTGATAATGCTGTTTTCTCATGTGCTATCATAGCATTTCCTGCTAGTGTACATGGCATACATTCTGTGTTTAAGTAGTTTGTTAATCTACCCCATACTTTGAAGAAGGAATAAAGAACAAGATTTCAAATAAATCACCTACAGGACTAGAATTCAAGTAGAACGGTATTTCCTTTTGACCTAGAGAGCCAGGGGCAGAATGTCTTCTTTGTTCCAGGATGTCATTTGGAGTATCCTGAGCTCTAGCACAGAGTTTTGTCATTTCTCTTCCAAAGTAAGTGTGTCATACTTAGTTCCATGTGTTTTTCTAGATTACCAGTATTTTTCAATGATAATACTTTTTAAAGATCCACTCACATCAGAAAGCTCAAATTTGATATGTATCAGTCTAACTTTTTTTTTGGACTCCTAATCTTTAGAGGTCACCTAAGTAAAACAATAATTAGCATACAAAAATAGATGTTTATGTCAAAAACCAAATAAAGATATGTAATCAGTGTTATTTCCTTTGTTTAACTGCACTGTATCTTTGGAGACGGCAATTTTATTCCAATTTCATACCTCAGGGTTTCAGATCAAAAGTTTAATGTTTGAATGTTTTGGGAAATTGTCTTTTTTGTCTTGCAGAGGTTAAAAATCAGTTCTTCAAATCAAGAATCATCTTATTACAATCTGCAGTCAATAAATAGTTGAAGACATAATTAACTTCCTAGTTAAATTAAGAACATTTACGCAGCAATTTGCTGTTCTCCTTAGCAGCAGCTGGACATTTTACATGTGAACATAACTGTAAATTGCGATGTAGAAAACTTACAATCACATTCAACTGAACCCCATGGACAGGGTCAATGTCCAAATGTAATCAAACATTTAAAGAAATTGTATTGATGCCATTGAGTAATTGTCATCCTGCTGATTGTATTGACAAGCAATAATAGAGTTAAAAGGAATTAAAATGGCATTAGTGCCATTTGTTGTTGTTGCTAATACTATTTCCTGTAAAATTCTGTTTACTTTAAAAATTAATAACACTTAGAGGGTGTTTTAGAAAAAGGTCTTATTTCTGGAAGCGTATAGCAATTAATCATGGCATTGAGCCAATACTTCCCTTTTTAAACATTACTGTTCTTTTGCCTTCACAATGTTGTCAAAGCCTCATACTGTAAAAGGATGTTTTAGCAAAGATCATGCAGTTACCAGAAATCCTTTTGATTTTATTCAGATCTACACGGACATACAAGTTAATGTTGTAAGTTCTTTTTGGTGGAATCAGCAGGCACTCCACATTGCAGGCTTTTGCACAAGTGACCTCAGTTCTGTAAAATGACTAGAATATGTCAAGATCCGTAGAAGAAAATGGATAGTCACTAATATATTCTTTCTAAGATATTGTGTAGTAATCGTTCTCTTACATGGTGCTTTTTTCTACCAGTAAAACTTCGAGCTTCTTTTTTCATAAAAGCTCATTAAAAGGAAAAAATAGAGAAGATGGTGTCTAGTTAGGGGAGAGAGTCATGCCTGATAAAATGTTTTTATGAAGGATATAACTAACTAATAAATACTTAATTTTAAAGAACTGTATTCTTTATGAATATTTTTTTCCTTTTTGAGCTTCAAAAAACAAATGAATGGGGAAAGCCTGGCAAGATGCATAAAAACTACAGGACGCTCATGTTTTTGACAGGAGTATTGGCAATTATTTTGTCCCTTATTGGCAGTTCTTTTTACAGATGTTGCAGAACTGAGAAAGCACACAAGTGTTTTTTTTCTAAAAGATGTAGTTTTGGGTTTTGACAGGTTTTGGGGAGATGTTGTACTGCTACGTAGCCAACATTCATTAACCATATGGAAAATAGGATTTTTAATTTTGGCTGAAACTCTTGCATCAATATCCTGGAATTCAGCAACTGACAACTGTCTCATTGCAAAAAGACAAGCCTCTTGTTTTCTTTTCCTTATTTTTCAGAGCTTAGTTTGTTTTGAAGAGCTTTTATGCTCCCAAATGCTGGATACTTTTTATTTAAATGAAAAATAGATAGTACCTGTCTGCCTGATTGAATGATCTGTTCTTAAAAATTAGAATAAAATTCTTAGCATAAAGTGCCTCTGCTGTTTTTACTAGCAGGAGAACCAGAACTAGCAGGATTCCAGAAATGTTGACTGAATTTTTATTTGATAGCTCCATTGATACCAAAAAGTTGTGTCTCATAGGTAATATTTCCAGCACTGTTTTAAGAGAATATTTAGGAATGCAATTTCTAGTGACCCATCTCATGGTTTTGATAGACTTTCAGAAGCAAGACCAGAGCTTTTCATCTCACACATTCATTTTAATGCTAATTCACACAAGTCTGTTGAATTGGTTTTGTCCTCAACATTACATTGCACAACACCAATGCTATTAGCAGTTTCATCCCCTCATTGAAGCACTGTAGACTCTGGTAGTATCTTGTATGCCTTAGGCATTTTTACTTGCAACATTACCCAGAAGACTTCTAGAATGGCAAACCAGGATGACTGAGTCACAGTACATAATATCCCCAAAGATGGCTTTTGAGATCACTTCCAAAATTTATCCCCTAGATTATTTTAGACTTTAATTCAAATCCTACTACTCATCTGTGGATATTTTTCCCTCTGATATACTAGCACAAAAACGAGGAAGGACTTCAGTCCTTAGATATTTGCAGAGTCCTGTCCTTTTATACTGATAACAAGAAGCGATTCAGATTCTTGTCAAGACTCTTCATTTCTTAAGTAGAGAGAATAAAAGGTCAGATGGTATAAACTGGGCAAACTTCTAACATTTTAAGGAAGGAATTGCTGCATTTTAGACAACAGTGCTGATGCTGAGAATTTAATCAGTTCAGTTGGCTAGAATGTAGGCTCTTAGGAGGCTTTTTAAAGCATTTTCTTTAGCAGGCTGCCACTGTGGTTTTCTGCATGTAATTTTCAGTTTTATGTGTATATTTCCGATTTGCCTGTATACCTGTGGAATGTGAGAAGGCAAAGCCTGTGCTCAGATTAGAAGGCAGCTGCCTAGAAGTTGACTCTATTGAGCAAAATATGTCAAGTCACTTGAATGAGGAGACAAAGCATGTGTTTACTGTTGTCATAACAGTTAATGGTTAATAGAAATGTGTTCTGTGCTGATACATTCCACAGTACCTATACCATACAGTACATTCATCATCAGTTATTGCTCCAGAAGAGCTTGAAGGGTATCATGGCTACTAGTGGCTTCTTTACTTCCTTCTGGAAATCAGGATAAAAACGTAATATGTTTTATTCAAAGACAGAGCTAGAAAAAGTCAGGATCATCTACGTGAGTAGGTAGGCATCTCAAAAGAACAGCAACAAATGCAGGTTATTATTTTCCTTTTCTTCCCATAGTTAGAGGTTTTAGAGCTGCTGCACAGTGCCTTTTAAAGATACAGAAACCCATTCTCTTTGCTTCTGTGTTGTATCCCCTCTCCTTGAATTGTATATCTACTATTGGGTATTCTAATAAGTGATGGATTGTTATTTAGAAATTGAGTACAGATCTTGCAGCTCTGTAGCCTTTGTTGAGTACAAAAGCAAAGTTAAACTGGATTCATTTCTTTAAAAGATTAATTGTGAAATGGCTAAAACTTACATATACAGAACAGTATACAAATTAAGTGCAGAACTAGCTGCTTGTCTCCCCGCTTTTTTTAAACCATGCTTGAATTTAACTATATTCATAAATAAATCTAGAATTTAATTTTCTTATGTTACGAAGTATTTGCCATATTCTGCAATCTAAATTTGCAGAGAGAAATCTAATGATCTGCTTTGTGTAGTATCTGCTAGTAGGAGGCTTCACCTCCAAATACTTTTCAATTCTCTAGTAATTGTGTTTATTAAACTGACAGATAGTGTTAAACAAAACTTAGCCTTTGAGAAAGTGATGTATTAAACTCAAATCATTTGACAAAGCTTGCAAGACCAAGAACAGTTGAGAAATTCTGCCCATGTACTTGTAACGTTGTGTCTTGCTAACAATTCAATGTTCTAGTGGGACTCTTGGTGCTTATTTACCTTGTGTCTGTCCTTAGGAGCCTTGTGGTGCACACACAGGTGCACCATGGGTGAGCTGAAAGCAGCTTCTGTCTTAGCAAAACTAAGGCTGAAGGCACACACTGTGAAGCCGTCAAGAAAGCACCACTTGCAATTTGTTAACAAGGTCCTTGAGCAGTCCTGTCTACACATACAGTATACTCATCTAGGAGTGACAACAGGGGTGAACTTCATTGCCACTAAAGACATCCTGTGGACATCTGGTCCTGGAACCATAATGTGTTGTAGCAAATCATTGTTCCTTCCTTCTCTGTACTACGCCAGCCAATAATATAGGTCTGCCTTGTTTGCTTTTATCATTTGGATGCGGAATAATCTACCTAAATTGAGAAGCTCTTAAAATAGCTAAACTGTGAACTCCCCTGATAATTCAGGTGGCACGCAGCAGTTAAAGTGGTGTTCTTGGAATGTGACAAGGAGAAAGAAGGGAGCAGGTAAATGAAAGGGGTGTCTGTGGTACTCCTCTCTGTGGAGCTGCTGAAGTACAGACTGTGTTCTGGATAAGTGGAGTTGAAAATCTTTCTAAGTGCTCAGAGAAAAGTGCCTCAGCTTGTATCTTCTCCTGTTCTCCAGTTTTCATTCCAAGAAAACTGTGAAAGGGGGCTACTTCTCTCCATATGAATTTTTCCATTGAAATAAATACAATATAAACCCGTAAGATAAATATGAAGTCATTAATCACATGTTACAAGTTGTTTATTCATAGGAGTGAATTTGGTGAAGCTTTATCCTGGGAAACACCAACTCACAGTAATGGTGAGTGAAATAGGTGTGTTAGAAATTTTGGATCCCAACGCATGGGATCCTGTGGAAACTGTGGGGTTTGGAATGGTATGCATTGTGTATCAGTGCGATGTATAATGTATCATAGCTACATGCATATGTTCTACAAATAATGATATATATTTCAAGTGTATTTTATAAACAGTAGAAGTCAGTTTCCAGTGCTGGTTTTTTTTTAACCCAGATGATCACAATAAGAATGTAGAACACAGCAAAATGAACTTGAATGTCAAGCACTATCTGTTGCATACCAAATGCTTGCTTAAGGGATACTATAGAAATTCTCTCTTCTTAGCATACTTAAAATAGATGAAGAGTGGAAGAGGACAAGGGAGAAACTGAGAATGTTTTTTGGCTTCTCAAAAGGTCATTGTGAAATACACAGTAAAGAGGTGCATGATGAAAGGAAATCATGGCAGATCCAGGATGTAGTGTACTAAATTAGTTTTCTTGGTCACTAACAGTCTGAACTGGAAGAGTATGAAAGATGCCTTCAGGATCAATAACCATATTGTTAACTCTTTCCTGTTCAATAATATTAATACTTGGAATTAGTCTCTCCCCCTGTTGTGTCTCCTAGATATTTTTTTGGTAGACGTTACCATGTTGTGAGACAGTGTATTTGTGTTGGCAAGTACTAAAGATCCACAGTAATTTGTGAGATTTATCCATTATAAAGTGTATGACTGTATATAAACTGGTGTGAGGTTTTTTTAATCTTTCCATATGGAAGCATATTTGGCCCTAGAGCATGTAAATTAAATACAATAGTTTAAGAATGAGTAAAATGACTTTTCATAGAAAACTCACTTTCAGAGAGCCACAGTGTGTACTCTATGCATCTGTTCTTTTTCAACGTTTTACATTTCAGCCAACTTTTGGCCTTTCAAAATATCTCTTTCATCTCACTTTTGTTACCCACATTTTCAGTTTCCACACTTTTGTGCTTTCACATAAGTTATGTCCTGGGTGATTCATCACCAAAATTGCAGTATAAATTTCTCTGCTAAAACAATCTGCAAGGTAATAGAAATAACTGTTACCCTTTTCCGGTAATGGAAGCATATAGTCTCTCATTTCTTTGCATATTATTAATTAAAACATAATACATTTGCTAATAATCACTACCAATATGCTTTTATCTGTCATATTAATTATTGTATTGTTACATTCCAAGTCCTGGTAAGGGTAAAATGAAACACACCTTATATTTAAAGCCAAGAATCTGTTCTTAGTGTAATTGAAATCTGTACACGACAACAAAGAATTAGTATTAAACTGGATATGAAATTTTTTTTCATTATTTTCTTTGTATTACAAGGGCAAAATGTCTCAATAATAAAACCACAATTAAAATCATTATGCACACACTTCCTAGTATCTTTCCCTTTCTGTGACATCATGGTTACTCTTCCACTGTTTTTCTCTGGATCTTGAGATCATTCATTGGCTTCAGTTTGGGGTGAGGGAGTGCTATGGTAAGTTGTCACTATTCCAGATTCTTTACTGGGAGGAGTATGATGCTGCTGCTTTCTTCCTCCTTGCTCTAGGGTCCAATTTGCACTACTTTTACATTTTGTACTTCCTTCACTGATCTGCAACTACATTTTACAACAAAATTTACTGAGTAAATGGGGATTGTCTTACATATGTTGGATGCTTGTCCATTGTTCTTTGTTGTCCCTAAAACTGGTTTTGACCAGCTCCCATGTCTGTGTTTCTTCAATTCACCATTTGCATAATATTTACAGGTTTGGGGTCTCCAGTATAATCCTGTGCCCTCTTATCATTCCATACTGGTACACTGCATCCTGTGTTTCCACTTCTGTTGTCGCTGCTGTCATCCCATGCCTATACTACATCAATATGTTGGTCGTAATTGTGTCATCCTAAATAGAATAGAAAAAAAAAAAAAAAGCAATGCAAGCTAGGCATAACCACCTGGTCTTTGGAAAAACTACTGTTTCAGCTAAACAAGTTTTAAAAAAAAAAAAAATCCAGGAAAGCCGAGACAGATTTGGGTAAAGCCTGACAAGATTCAGTCCTAAGGCCTTGCAAAGTTTATTCAAATGATATTGCTAGACTTGGCAATGCTGCATTTATGGGGATACAGAGCTATGCTAGCTTACATTTATTTCATGAATGTGTTACTAATCATTCTTTAAAGAAAACTCTTTAAAGGGTTTTAGTAAACCTTGGTTTAGTTTACCATCATGATAAGAATTTTTACATTCCTGATCATCTGCTTAAATCACTATGGCTATACTATGTTGGTGGGAGTATTGATGTACAGTAAAAATTAGCATATGTGTGAAAACTGTACTTCAATTATCTTGGAATTTTTGTAAGGATTATCTGTACTGATAAATCAGAAGACATATTTAGATGATCTAAGTTTCCCCTTCCTGCTTTTCTCATTTGGTAGTCAAAAGATCATTTCGTCTTCAAGGTAGTCATATGATTCTCGCTATGACTGTGATGTTTGTCATGTAGATTCTGTAGTATGACCTTCTACAAGAATTAATGTCCATTTTTACAGTTGTCATACATCCCTAACCTAACTTCACACTTCTTTCCATAGGGAATTTCACTTTTCTACCAACTCAACTATTGTTATTTGTCATAGCTAAAATGAATCACAGTCATATAGGACACACAATGAGAATTTCATAAAATGGCATAGACATTCCTTTTTATAATAGAATTATTTTCTTATGGTTTTATATATCATTTCATACACCTGAAAGCAAACAGGTAAGCTAAATATTTGTATTGGATTAGAGGGAGAAATAATTTCATTAAAAGTTGTATAAATCTTGAACACTGGCTTGCAGAATATTTGCAATGAATGCCTTCTACTGCTGTGGGTGCTTTTTGCCATGTAGATGTGTGAATGTGGCAATTCCAAGTGCACATAAAGACAGGATTATTTCAAGTGAGATTTTGGAAATCTCTGTCTTGAACTAACTCATTTTCTAACAGAAGTCATTAAGAATTTTGAGAGCAACACATCTGAAAACCCTATCAATCAAACCAGATCAAAGAGAGGTAGATACTGTATCTGGTTAGGTAAACAATTATGTATCTAAACCAAGCATCTCCAACAGAATGGTTTTCTATTCAATTCCTTTGCGTAAATAAAGGAGTAAATTGTTTTTCTGTTGTTTTTTTTTTTTTTTCCCTAGTGTGTTGTATTTGCTATGACATCTGGTCAGATGTGGAATCACATCCGTGGACCCCCATATGCACATAAAAATCCTCAGAATGGACAAGTGGTGAGTTGATTCTTTTAATTTTGTTTTGAGGGGAAATATACAGATAGTCACTTCCTACAGTGATTCTACAATTGCAAATAATTGAAGTTCTATAGCACTGTATGACAGTGTGTCAAACTCTTAAGGCTCCAGCTGCAAACAGAGTCTGTTTTGGTATTTCAGATGTTTACAAAGTGCCACCGTCTTTGATTTGACCAATGAATTGAGTGACCATGTTTTTAAAAATTCTCTCTATCAGGCTCCCAGCTGTAGAGAATGTGTTATAAAATGTTCCATACCACACAATTTCCACTGTCCAAAGATAAATGGATATTGTGTCTTTTTGTAGAAATGTACTCACTCACAAAGTAAAAAGCAAGTTTGTTTTTTTCTTCTTTTCAGGCTCCATTTGCACAAACCTTTGAGATTTGTAACCTCTTGTCTTTCTGTTTCTTGAGCATTTTAGTTAGGAAAGGAGATGGCAAATATTTTCATGTACTTTGTACCATTTTCCATCATTCCTGTAAGTCTTCCACTGAACTTCATGGAATACTTTTCCTATATGTCTTTATTCCTTCAATTTAAAGTCTTTATTGACTTTACTAAGGAATTACCACTAGTTGACTGCTGCCAAAATTACTGTTATATCCTGCTACTGCTGTCTTTGAAGGAATTCTCTTACTTGCTCCTTCCTGCTCACAAATTAGCAGACGTTCATCAGAGTTCAGAAGGAAAAACTCTCTTTGCCAACTGGGAATGTAAAGAGGATCTTGTCTAGTTTCTACCACTCTTTGTTATTTACCACTTTTCAAGCAAGTTGTTGGGATGGAGTCTGCAAAATTTGCAGTGAACTTAGTGGTCAGGAAGTTTTTTCATAACTAGTGGCCTCTCAAGCTATTTTCAGCTTTGACCATCGCTAAAGGAGACTGACTTACGTGTTAAAGAAAAAATTTATTTGAAGCTCCCTTTGTGTCATATCTTAATTGGAGTAGCAAAAAAATGATGGTTTGAATTTGATTACTGATCTGCTTTATATCAGGAACGTAGCAGCATATTGAGGTCATAAAATGATGTGATTCCATCTGTCAACTTTATGCAGAAGTAGAATTGATAATGTGATAAATAATCTCTGTAAAACACTGTGTTTATAAAAATTTAGAGTTTTTCATTACTGCCTTGCAGTATTAAATTTATGGTGTTTTCCTATGGAGTGACAGAAAGGAGAAATACTGCATAGAAAAAGCACTGTTTATAACAAATAAGTTTTTACCATATCCAGTTTTATACACATTGCCCTTCTTAAAGACCTGTTTCTGAACTCTACCCTACATTAAATAATTTGAAAATATCCCTTTAATTGTTTATGAATTTGTGTCATCTAGTCTCAGTTTTCAGAGTCTGACCTCATATCCTACCTGCGTGTCTGAAAAGCTACTAGCTTGGGAGTGTTAGCATACACAACTAAATAATGAAAATAATGGTAGAGACGGGTTTAAGTTCTAGATACTAACCTGCTGTACTAGTCAACATACATACCTTCTTTTCTGGTTTTGCTCCATTATCTGGCTTCGGGTAAGTTATTTTGTGCCTCTGATTCACCTCTCTCTCCTTGTTCATATATGTCAGTACTTTCACCTCCTTGGAACTTTGTCTGTGTTTGTAAGTAAAACCAGTCAGATTCTAAGAATTAAAAAAAGTATAGAT
Organism: Cariama cristata; assembly: GCF_000690535.1. Lineage (NCBI taxonomy): Eukaryota > Metazoa > Chordata > Aves > Cariamiformes > Cariamidae > Cariama > Cariama cristata. The sequence goes on from NW_009595071.1 coordinate 47,672, forward strand.
GCAGGATCACCAAGACAGGATGCATGATACAGAGGATTCCTTATCCTCTCTCCATCTGGCTGAACATGGTAACTTGGAAGATAAGACGCAATGGTGACAAGTTCCTGCCTGGTGCGGCGGACGCATCTCCACTGTGACTACTTCACCTTCCCAGGTGCCCTTGCAAAATAGGTATGAGGCTCTGCAAGTGAAACCAAACAAAATAACAAAACAACAAAACAAAATAACGGTTCGTCCAGCTTGGAGGAGTCGCTGAGGTTAAGTTGACCTAGACCTGACATCAAAACTGTTTGCATTAAGAAAAAAAAGATGGGTGATTGTTATAGGAGACTCTCTCCTGCAGGGATCAGAAGGCTCAATATACAGACCAAACCCACTCTTTAGGGAAGTGTGCTCCCTCCCTGGGGCCCGGGTTAAGGACATGAAGAGAAAGCTTCCTGCCCTGGTGGGGTCCTCAGATTATTATTCATTATTGATTTTTCAGATAGGCAGCAATGAGGTTGGAACTAGAAGTCCGAAGGCAATCAAGAGAGACTTCAAGGCCTTGAGACAACCGGTTAAGGGATCAGGAGTACAAGTAGTGTTCTTCTCCATTCCCCTAGTTGCAGGGAAAGATGAGTGAAGAAACAGGGAGAGACAGCAAATCAACAGCTGGCTCCAAGACTGGTATCAGCAGCAGAATTTGGGGGTTTTTGATCATGGGTCAGTCTACATGACACCAGACCTGCTGACAACAGACAGGGTGCGCCTGTTGCAAAGGAGGTAAAGGATCTTTGCCCAGGAGTTAGCAGAGCTCATCAAAAGAACTTTAAACTAGATTTGAAGGGGGAAAGGGATAAAACTAGGCTTGCCAGAGGTAAGCCTGGGGGTGGCATGTCAGTGTTTGTGGGATGGTGTGATAACAAGGGCCTTGGGTCTGCCGCCTCAGTCGAGGCAAGGGACAGAGAGCCATGCAGCAGCAAAGGCACATGTGCCAAAAGATGAGGCAACGGGGAAGAAGACCAGCCTGGCAGAACAGAGAACTTTGACTGGAACTCAGGAAAAAAAGGAAGAGTTTATGACCTTTGGAAGAAGGGGCAGGCAAGTCGAGAGGACTACAAAGATGTTGTGAGGTTATACAGGGAGAAAATTAGATGGACCAAAGCCCAGCTAGAACTTAATCTGGCTACTGCCATAAAAGACAATAAAAAACGTTTGTATAAATACATTAGTAACAAAAGGAGGGCTAAGGAGAATCTCCATCCTTATTGGATGCGGGGGGAAACATAGTGACAAAAGCTGAGGAAAAGGCTGAGGTGCTTAATGTCTTCTTTGCCTCAGTCTTTAATAGTAAGACCAGTTGTTCTCAGAGTACCCAGCACCCTGAGCTGGAAGACAGGGACAGGGAGTGGAATGAAGCCGCCATAATCCAAAGGGAAATGGTTTGTGACCTGCTATACAACTTAAACACACACAAGTCCATGGAGCCGGGTGGGATCCACCCAAGGGTACTGAGGGAGCTGGCAGAAGTGCTCGCTAAGCCATTTTCCATCATTTACCAGCAGTCCTGGCTAACCAGGGAGGTCCCAGTTGACTGGAGGTTAGCAAATGTGACGCCCATCTACAAGAAGGGCTGGAAGGAGGATCTGGGGAACTACAGGCCTGTCAGCCTGACCTCAGTGCAGGGGAAGGTTATGGAGCAGATCATCTTGAGTGCCACTACACAGCACATACAGGACACCTAGGTGATCAGGCCCAGTTAGCATGGATTTATGAAAGGCAGGTCCTGC
>NW_009595072.1:0-22975 GCF_000690535.1 Cariama cristata
GTTAAACAGAACTGGTCCCAATACTGAGCTCTGGGGGACACCACTGGTGACCGGTCATCAAAAACCCAGTTTGAAAATCCAGTTCAGCAATCCTCAAGGGATTGTCTATCCCTTGCCACCAATGCAGACCTTCAGATGGAAATTGATGATCACAAGCGGCTACTTAACAGATAACACTAACCACACGGACTTGGTGGAACTCAGACTATCAGAACTCATGCCTTACAAAAACGACCATGCTCAATTAGAAAAAGAAAGCTTAACAGTCAATTGTTTTCTGCTGACTAAGGAGTGGGATATAGGAGGGAGCGGTACGGTGGGTTGGTTGGTTGGTTTGTTGTTGCTTTTTTTTTTAACTGCTATGAAAAATTAGGGGGTAAGAGAAAAGTCATAAGTACAACAAATACTTGTTGGTAAAGCACTTATATGATACTGCATAAATTATCCTTGAATAAGATTTTGTATGTACCTTTTTGGGACAAGAATATTGGCATGTCCTGGTAATGGAAGGAGAATTGTTTATAAGAGACAAGCTGCAATATGTCAGGTTTGTTGGAAGCGTCAGATGGAAAACTTCAGCTATCAGTTACACATCCATCTTTATTTAATATATTCATACATGATCTGGAAAAGGGAGTAAGTAATGTAGTATTGAAATTGATGGAGGAAATTAAAATGGAGGGGATATGCAAACACTACTGAGAGAAAACAAATTGAACTACGTACAGAAAAACAAGATCCCCATTTTGAAAACGTCAACTAATCTATTTGGAAAAATGTAATCCGAAACACAGATGCTCTCTGGGAAACTTGGAAAGCAACAATGCTGAAAAAGATTGTTGGGAGAACAGAACACTGGACACGAATTTGTAACATGATACAGTAGTGGAAAATAACACAGACCTACATTAATTTCAGAATAAATACGCATAACATTTATATCATGAGTATGGCACTGAGCCCTTGAGCCTAAACATTCCTTCAGGGCCCTGGAAAAAAGGCCCTGTATTTTCTTACTCTCAAAACCAAAACTACTAACACTATCTCACTACCTCAACCCCCTTTTTGAAAGTTTTACTAAATTAAACCTACACTAAACTAGAAATATCTGCAATTTTCTAAGGCTTATTTTGCCTGCATTGAAAAGAACAAAACGTGCAGAAAAATGGACAATCAGATGTGAGTAATGTTCTCCTTTGTGGTCACTGGACCTGGGCTAATGGTTTCCCTTCTGGAAGTAAAATTCAAGAAAGATTTTGGAATTTTGAGAACAATTAACACTGGAAATCTGGAGACGTCAAGTAAATGGGGAGAGATCACAAGACTGACAAAGACAAGGAAAAAAGAATACCAAGAAGTAATGAGGTTGCTCAGCACCTCTGGAAGAGACGGTAGGGCAAAACTACCTGTCAAGGAACCTCAGTGTATGGGTCAGTTAAAACCAGACTAATCATAATATTAGAAAAAAATTCTGTGCCACACAACCTTCATTATTGCATGATACACCATACCAAAATAGTTCATTTCCGTCTGTAGCTTCATTTTACAATTGTTTAGTTTGAATAGGAACGACATTTTAAAAATAAAAGTTCTTCTCAGCATGCATTTAAAAATGTTCTTCAAATTACTACTACTTTGGTTACCCCCAATGTGGGTTTCTGCTGCAGCACGTCATGCCTTTGAATGCCAGGTGGTAACAATGCCCCTGAGAAAGGACGTCCAATTTCACCTTGAAAGTCACAAAATTGGATTGTTGTATTCGAAAGGAAAACTTTTTTCTTTCCATCTTCAGTGCCATCAACCTGAACCATGTGCTCAGTGCCCGAAGCCTGCCCATCATTCTTTCTGCTTGTATTAGCAGTCTGCTTGTCTTGTTTTAGCTTTATTTTCTTTTTAAATCAAAGTAACTTTTCTTTCTTACACTTAAGGAGCACTACAGGCAATTGTTTTCAACCCCATTTGAATTTGTGTAACAAGGAAAGGTATTTTGCAGAAAATACCAGTTTGTTATCTAACCTGTATGGTGCCTGGCACCACTGAAATACAAGTGATCAGAAAAAGGTCTTGGAATTCTGTCCAAAAGAAAATTGGTCAGGCCTATTTTACATAGCACTGATTTTTATCACCCTTAACTTGACTTCAAGAGTTTCTATTAAAAAGAATCAAATACACTTAGCACATTTCTCAGAAGTTCATTTAGGTGAGAAATGGATGCTTAATCCCAACACCTTTTGACCTCTCTTGCTTAGCTTCGCAATTTATGTGGAGTGGAAAACGTCAAAGAAACTATGCTATTATCTAAAAATAATAAGCAATATCTTTTTCAGCTTAAATATAGGAGGAAGCCTGGCAAGTATAAAGCAAAAAAAACGTTAGTGGGCTGTGCTCATCTTTAACGACCGGTCCTTTAATATCAATGCTTCTCTTTTAACCATATCTTTGAAAGAAATAATCAGAAATGAGGCTTGTTCGGAGTTTGCATTCCACATACAGTTTTTCAGGCAGTACTGCTTCATATTCTCTGATGTGCTATGAATATATCGTTGGATGACAGGAGCTTTATAAGATGTCAATCAAGCAAACTAGTCCAAGTTTTAGATCGTATATTATAATCTGAGCAGCTGAAGGAATAAGAGAAGTAGTGGAAGAAACACATATTCTGGCATTTCTAACACTGATTTGCTCATCTGCAGCTGCAAAAGTCAACCTCCTGGATTTTGAGGGTAAAGGGAAGATCCAGTCTAGTATTATTTTCCCCTCTGACATTAGCCAGCACTCAGACAACGAAAGGTTCAAGTTCTCTAGCAGCTAGAATTGCACTTCAGATTCACTGAAACGTTACTGGAAAAATTTGCAAGAGTCACCTTCAACACAAAGTATTCCGTCCCAGCTGACAACCTAGCTGTATCCCCAAGACATACATTTCTATACTTCAAGGAGTAGCTAACAGTAATCTTCAGTCGGCAAAAGACTGCAGCCACCCTTGGGAAATTATTTAAGCCACAATTGGCTGTGTTTGCTCTTGCCAACCCTGCCTTCACAAACTGTCCTCTAGCCCAGATGACAAATAAATAAAGGAATCATTTTGGAATTTCTGCCTGCTTGCAATTCAAATATCTAAAAAGGCCTTAGCACCAGCAAGTATCAATACTATGTTGGCATTTTTCTCATTTTACTGATGGAAAAGCTGAGAACAAATACCTAAGATTTAAGAAAGCAAGCCCAGATACAGCCTCCCAAGCTTTTGACTCCATAGTTGTACTAGGCACAGGCAATCTCTGCATCCAAGGGCATTTGCTCGGTGGTGACCGTGCCTAACGGAATGATGCAGCAGTTTGCCATCCTGAAATACTGAACTATTTCTGAGTCTCCCTACCCAAAACTTGAATCCCAACAAAACTTCTGAAGATAAACAAAGAAGTTCTTTCCTATCTTTTAATATCAGTCCTTTTAGTCTATTTAGTCTCAAACTACAATGACTAAAAACATTTTTAGAATATTTGATATGCAGCTGAAATTGTATTTAAAAATCCATTTTCTTTGAAGGCACTGGAAAAATCCCTCAATTTGAAGTAGAAAAAGGGGCTTGGTAACAAAAAAACCCCGCCACCCATTACTTAGAAGTGCTTGATTTCTCTCTAAATTACATTTCTTGATGATCAAGCCTACATATAACTTCAGGGAGACTATCTGAACGCAAGGACTGTTTAGCTAAAACACTAAGCCCAACACCAATCCTCCTATATTTCATGATCCACACCCACACATATCAATTCAGTTTGTGTCTAAATAAGATATGCCCCTGTCAGTTTATGTTCACAGTTCATCGTCATCTTTAACCTTAAAGGTCTAACCAGAGCTGATAACCTCTCTTCCAAGTCAACATGTATTTTGTTGGATTGATCCAACCCCTCTGCCATTAACAGAAGCCAGCAGCAGCTGGTTTCAAATGGTTTGAAACCTTGGAGATCAAAGTTTGATGAACCCCTGTCATTCTCCCAAAGAATTAAGGTCTATGAAGGATGTACCTCCCCAGGCTCAGATTTTAGAAATATAGCAACTGAAATGAACAGAATTTGTTTATTAGAAAATCATACCCAGCATATTCAGAATGCTAGAGTAGTTATTTTCAATTAAAACAAACAGATATTTTCAATGAAGACGTACAGTCATCCTCATAACAATTTAATTTGCTAGAGTCTACAAGGCAACTGAATTCTTCAACAGCCAATATTGATGGAAATTATCTACGACTAACAGTTTACATACAGAGCATGTGGCTGTGCAGAGTAATGTGATGTCCTGGATTAGGTTCAGATTTTATGTATATATGTGAATTGCTCTTTTCGCTTTCTAAATTATCACTCAGTACGCGGAAAACTGACATAGTGGCATAAACCACGTACAATAATTAGAGGTTTCTCTTGTCAGCCAGATGCTATTTATCATGCTACCTTTCAGCAGTGCTCAATATACCACAGAGTTTTCTTAATAATCACTAGGTTGCCCTTCATCATTCAATAGCAAACACCTACTATCTATTCTGATTGTAACCTAACTAACCAAAAGGCATGACTGCCAGGACCTGAAATAGCCTGGCATAATAAAGAGTGAAGCAAGCTCCCATCAAAAGAACTTCCAGAAAAAAAAAAAAAATCATCAATTAATCTGCGCAAACAATTCCTGTCTCTCTTATCGAAAGCTTAGTAGGCAGGCTAGACATTTGCATTTATGTGTTCATCTAGCAAAAAAGGTGTTTCATATTTGCTTTTGCTTTTAAACAAAAATATTCTTCCTCTTCGCTCTACAGTTAAGATTTTTCCTCCCTCTAAACGCACCTTGCGCAACACAAGTCCACCAAATACAGTTCTTAGAGATTTATTGAAGTCCAAAAAATTATTCTAGGCGATGCATTACATGATCTAATTAAGATACATAGACGGTAATGTCAGATACGCATTTTTAAACCGTTTTTAGAAACGTAAAATCTTTTTGTTTTCAGCTACCTTCTTCTCTAAGATACCTATACATGTGTGTGTACAACTGATCAGCCATAACTTGAATTTGCTCTGCCTTATATATATATGTACAAATGTGCACACACAGACGTTCACTCTAAATCCCACCCCAAACGAGTAATTCTTCATCACCTCCATTTATTTATGATGTGGTCCTGGAAGACCAATCTCACTTCAAGGTAATTCACATACCATACGCAACCTCCAGTGAGCAAAAAAAACCCCACCCAAACCCTAAGAAAACAAACAAAAAAGCCCGAAAAAGCACATTGTCCTTTGAGGATCACCATGTGAAAGCCGCAAAAGAGGAAAGCAAGCGCATCAGGTTTTTGTGTGCTGAACGCTACCCAGGGCCCTACTCCTGCTTCGGTCACCTTAACCCAAGACTGGAGTTGATTCATTAGAAACACCAACTCTCTCTTCCAACCCGGTGGATTTTAATAAAAAAACCTGCACACACATTAGTGGAATTCTCCCCCCCCCAATATTTCTTCTCCATGCAACAATTTAAACACAACTAATGAGTCACATGTAGCAAACTGAACATCTGCAAGAGCACAGGTCGTTCATAAACACGGCGCCTGATGCCTTGGCTGCTCCGTCCACACATCAGGCAACGATCGGTGACAAAGTGGACTTTCGGTGGAATTTTTTATTTCTTATATGCATTCCTTCAAGTTAAAGGAGAAGAGCATATGCTACGGGACACCTAAGCTCCTGGCATTCTTCACATGCTACGTGATGAATTACACTGTTTATTTTTCGCTCGGTTTATATACTGGAAAGTATTTTTTGTGTTGCTAGTGTGCTGTGTTTTGACTAAATTTTGGAATTGGCTTCCTTGCTAAGGATCCTTAATAGATAAAAAGCAGCAAGAGCAAATCTTACCGTAAAAATCTTGGCAGGAAAAAATTTCTAGCTCAGCGTTCTCTACTCAGAGGGACACAAACAATGAAATCCTTATTCAGAATATCAAATATTTCAGAATATCAAAAGTTAATGTGCTAATCACACTTTTTTTTTTTGTCCAGTGGTATTTGATACCCCGCAGATTTTCACACTATAGGAAGGCAAAGTTTAGTTTTAATGAACGTAGAAAGAAAAAAGAATTATTCGTATATGCCAAATTTACTTAGCTACTTTTTAGAGTGCCAAATCACATTTAACTGTGAAATGTAATCTTCCTCTGTGTTCTCACATCCAATTATTTAATTTTATGGAGCCCTTGAACTAATAAACACAACATTACATTTGTCGAACTATTCCGTATAATGCATTTCCCATACTGGTGATGTCTAAGAAGCTGTACAAATGGCAAACACAGACGAAATATGTCTTTGTCGTGTCTGAAATCGCTACACTAGCGGAATAACCTCTCAGAATTTCCTAAGAGAACCTCCAATGTTAAACTCTGAGCTCAGATCTCCAACTTGAAGTTGTACAACAAATCAAGTTCCATAATGAAACAGAATTTTTTTTTTTTCTGTTGAGCACATAAGCTCAGTGTCTTTGCAAATCAGGTTCTACAGTCATACTGTACACTGTCAGAGAAATCTTAAGGTAATCCTTTAGATTCTAGTTTCCAAATACGATTTTACTTTACTATTCTAAGTAGATAACTACAGTATAGTAGGGTGTGTTACACATATCACTCTTCGGAAGAGTCTCTTTAACAACCTTAGTAAGAACTACATGACACTTTTCTAAATCAATCTACACTGAAGAATAAACTCATTATTACCAGTTCTTAGTTATTTTTATGCAAAGGAATTGTTGGAAAGACTTGCTAACAAACACAGGTTCCATTCAAATTCTGTTTATACTTATCCACATACAACGGCGGTCATATTAGTCTGAGTAGTATATCGAAATTTCAAATTCAGCCACGCTGTCCCTATTTGCATAACCGAGACCAACTTGGTAAACCCCTCAAACCACAGATTACTGAAGTGTAGAGAAGAAAAACCAGACACCCCTTAAGTGCCTTCTGAGATTCAACATATTACAGTATTTCACAAGCAGAGAACACCGAGTAGTTGTTGGGCAGGGATGCAGAGCAGTTTACCACTTACTGTAGGCACAAGTGGTGCTTTGAAGTGCCAACGGTCGGTCCAGTTGTAAGCTCCCTATATGGCCCGTGGAGGGAGGCTGAATCAGAGTCGGAGTGAGTCAGAATGCCTGAAGAAGACGACTTTGTGACTAATCTACGATCTTAGAAGATGCCTGAAGGCATCTGTGTCATATTTCAGGACATTTTTATAGCAGAAGATCTACACACAGAGAAGGTTGTACTCCTAAAACTGGACATGTGCATATAGATTAATTCTGCAGAAATGAAAATTATTTTTTTAAATGCATACACCCATGCTATTTTTCATTTTGTTAAAGCTATAACAGTAGAGAGAGAACAAGACTGCAGATTCCCGCTGCTGGGTCTCAGCTTGAAGTAGGAGACTGGACGACTGAACAGACATTCCAATTAATATAACCACAAAAAATGAAAGAGGTAGAATAGGGCAATACAATAAAACCGGCCACTTTAGAACCGAGAGTCCTGTGACAGGATTTCTTTCCCCCACAAAGGTTCTCTGTAGCTTGGTTAACACATGCAAAAAAGTTTATGGCATCTAAGGGAAACCACTACGTAAACTTGTAAGCAGAGAGGGAGGAAGCGATATCGGTACACGCCTCAGCAAAGCCGTAAAGCTTCATGCCATCACATTTTTGGAATATTTTAGTAAAAGAGAAAAGATGGGCGAGAACAGCCCATCACTTGGGAAGTCAGAAAGTCTAGGAGAGCCACCAAAGCGGCTGAGTGACTGCGAATGGTGAAACACCATCTCTACCTGAAGGCACCCCTGCAATGCAGCACCAGAAGGCAGCAGTGCCTGCAGGTGTCTGGGTTTCTGCCTTCCTCGCCACTGTCTGAGGGTTTCCCCCTGTGTAATGCAGAGGTAGCGTATCAGATCCCTGCAGATGCTGGAAGCTGAAGGCAACAGAAAGAAAAGCTTTGACATTCTGTCATGGAGATGACAGGACAAAATGGCCTGGCAATAAACAACAGTTTGAGCAGGATAATTTGATGCATTGAGTTCTTAAGCTCTTCCAGATGCTGAACTCAGCTTGGGATGTGAGATAAGGGGACAGCAATTACTTCACTGAATAGAGTGTGGTTGTGTGAAACCAAGAAAAAGGAACCTCTCTGCGAATGCAGAAGAAATCATCCACCTGCTTTTTTTTTTTGTTACCAAAACCCCCCATTTTTTCCCAGTCATCAGCTTTTAAGAGGATTCATGCACAGGTCATATGCTCTGCAGACTGAAACAATCCATGTTGCTAATCAACGTTTAATCATTTTACGCTACGTTGTTGCACTGCCACTGCAAAACAAAACCAAAGCTTCAAACCCAATAAAAAACAGCAAACCTACATGAAAACCTCCTCCTCCTTCTGTCTTCCAGGAACCAGATTTACAAAAGTAGCTTTTTAACTTCTGTATATGTTTTTAAATCTGCGTAAAGCCCCAGCTGCATACATCATTGTGGCAGTTTAGCATCCCCACGCTCACGAATGAATACATGAGCAGAATTAGGTTGCTTTGGGAATTGGCCCCTTTTATTGGCACACAGGCAGATTCACAAGACAACCGTGCTGCTGGATTACTTTCTGTGAATAACAACTTGTTAACCCATGCCTGCTGGGTCCAGTCCATCCTTTCCAATCAGTTATTTAATGATATTGCACACAGAGGGAAGCTGTGGGTAAATGTGCAGGGAAGCTGTCCCTCTGCAATCCCAATGACAGAAAAATTGTGAGCCCCAGATTTACAGCATACTTAAAAAAATAATGAGCATCACGGGTAATTTTAGAGGTGAAAAAATGGGTTTTGCGAGTCTAACAGGATTGCCTATGCTCCTACAAACAAATGCCCAAGAGTCAAGGATCATCTTATGGAATACCTGGACTGGCCTTTGTATATAGCACTTGATATCTAAAATGTTTACTGATGTTTGAATTTTCCCTTGGGATAGAGAATTTGAAAGACTGTTTCCTTCTGGTTTAACATGATAATTTTAATAATAATACTTATTTCATATTGTGAGTTTAATCTCAAAGGCTTTTCACATATTTTAAGAGAAAATGAAAAATACGCAGTGCAAACCAATGTTATCACTCCCTAAAAATACAGTTATCCTCTAAAGAAGCGTATCAAACATTTAACCCTATATTGTCATATTGCATTAGTACTTTGGGACAAGAAACAAGGCAGTGCACATTCACTTTAACGAACTCAGGGAAATGTAAGTGATATTAATGGCTGTCGAAATGGCTAAACTTGGAACACGTTAGATCCCTGTAGGAAGTTTCACGGGACCAGGTGAATACGACAATTTAAAATTTCTCTTCCACGTTACAACCGCCCAGCAGTACACTCACAAGAAACAGCTCTGTCTGCAGAACACCGTCACGAATATGGTGGCTTTCATTAGAGATCACACCAAATAAATACTCGTTTACATCCAGAAAGTTGGAAATTGGTAAAATCGAAATACACGAGAATTCCATCTTGAAAGGTGTCAGTATGGACAGACTCCTAGCTTTCCGACTGCTAAATACGTTGGCAATAAACATTAAAACTACTTGACAGCATAAGCACGCTACCATAAATTCACTGGCAACATGTTTTCCAAAATGTATTAATAATGACTAATGCCCCACAACTGCTAGTCCCAGTTCTCCCCAAAAAAGTGGTTATCCACTCTTTGCTGAAGAAGCTTGCCAGAATTTTCAAATTTCAGCCCTTGATTTAAGGTCAAAGCCAGTATCGTAAAGGAAATAAAGTATTTCAGAGCACTCTGAGTAGAATAGTATTTGAAAATAAATTTTACACTTCATTTGTCAGGAACATCCTGAGATGTTGTCAACACAAGAAGAGTAATTTTCTAGAGACGTTTCTTTCATCACCTCAGTTCAAAATTTCCACGCATGGAGAAATTACTCGTAAGATGAATATTCTAGCTATGGCTATGTCCTCGCATACAAATTACTGAAGAACAGGGTCTCCTTTCTATATGGGACATACACATTCCCATATCTCCCTTCCAGTAACTGCTCGCAAATAAAAAGTTTTAGTGTCATTTTGCAAAATGGTTGACCATTTTTAACGTCTCTCCTGTACTTTTTTTGAAATAGTTGAAAAATAAACAAAGTGTAACCTTCTCATACATAGTTCAGGCAGTATACATATATATAACAGATTATGAGATAAGCAACATGGCTACATTACCCTGTCAGAGACCTAATATTCTACTTCAATGGTCTGACACCAACCTCCAAGATCTACACAGTGCATTCAAACTTAAGATTTGAGAAACATTTTAGAGCTTTCTTAAGCGGTAAATATTCTTAAATAAATACCAAAAGCTTTTATAATGATTTTTTTATACAAAGAGTAGCTAGACCTAAACAAGTTTAAAGAAATGTCACTTTTAGCATCTCACTTCTTAAAACACACAGGACTCACCGCACACAGCTTCCCCTGGAAATGCAACACCGATAGAGACCGCTTGGTTACCTAACATTGCTCAATTATACCAGGGAGCCAAAACTGAATATTCAAAAAGTACCTAGACCACACCATGAACAACGCTTCGGGATTGAATCAAAATGACAGAGTGATTTAGGATTTTCTGCTGAACTTTCCCTTCTCTAAGTAAAGACAGCAGCTTAGGAAAATGGTCCTGAGTGTCATTAAGGCTTTTATTTGTTAAGTATTAAAGACCTTATTTAGATATCACTGAGGTTTAACAGACAAATAAAAACAACCATCTCATTTTCCGCCTACTCAGCAGACAAAAGTTGTCTCCTTTCTGAATGACTGATTCCCTGCCAAATGCCATTGTGACTCACTTCTATTTCTGTAAGGAAATAATACCATTTATGCACTTATTTTTTAAGAACTCATTTGGGACTAAAGTTCTTTATGCTCTCTTTCAATTTATAAAATATTACTCCATACACATATGCAAATAAATTCTGAAAAAAAGCAGGCTTCGGACACCCATAAGAGTATTTCTGCTCTGTGGCAATGAGCTAAGGCATTTCTGTAAGGTTCAGACATTAGTTCCCGGTACCTCAGATCCCTGGGTTTAGAGCAGTGCTTTCCTACAGCTTCAACAAGTACTTGTGAATGCAGATTTGGCTGATACCACATGCTGAACAAGGATGATAAAACAGTAATGGACCAAATTCCTTGTTCAATGAGTACTGTGCAGTACGTACGACAGCATGTAATCGCGTAATCAAAAGACAGCGTCATAATTCAAACGTACAAGGGAGTAGAATTAAAAGTTGTCAGGCAACCATGAACTTGGTCTTGCTGATTCAGGGAATCAGGCTTTGTACAATGTACAGAATCCAGCAGAGGAGATGAACTTGCTGCATCAGTGAACACTCGAGTCAGGCATGTCGTCTCAGGGCTCTTTTTACACATCTCCCATAAAACGGAGACTTACTAAACCCCGAAGGCTCCCCATTCAAGTGGAAGCTTGGTGAAACAGTGGGAAGTTGGAAAAGCTGGCCGGCCAAGCTTGCCTGAAGAGGAGGAAGTCTGGGGTATTGGACTGCACTTAAAAGCAGAAAGAAGTCTACGTGCTACAGCTGGATCCTATACCTCAAGGGGCCCAAGAGACTTAGAAAGAATGCATGACAACTAAAAGAAAGAAATAAAGCTTCAGCAAGGGAGAGGAAGAGTGGGTCATACTTTCTTGGCAAAGGTGTCTAATCTAACTGGAGGATCAAATAAAGACGAAAGCAACTGGTTAAAATTAGAACAGATAAGGACGTACTTCATAAGAGGAAGAACAAAACTCTGAGTTCAATAATGTGATTCTTCACCCAAGCGTGGTAAAGAAAAAGAAGCTGTGAAATGGAGGCAGCCATTTATTACTTTGCCTAGGCTTGTATACTACTTACCTAAAGAGTCTGGCATTTGGAACCTTTACAATGTCCATGTGCTTGTTAGATTAAAAAATTGTCCAGCCCTGAAGAAAGAAATTTTAGTAAGATGTGGCCACAAAGTTGTGCAACCTGAGTATTTCTCAGCAATTAATTTAAGGTATGACAAGGGATTGGTGACATAGTTTTAGTAATAAATGTATGTTTGTGTTTATATAGATGTACTGAGGAAGAAAGAGAGAAAACCCATGTTTCTCTTGGCCAAATTCATTGTACATACGAGAAGCTCCCTGTATTTGGTAATTTTCCTATGAGCTTTCTTGGTACCATTCCCAGGCCTCCATTTCAGGATACTATTTCTGTTACTCTTCCTTACCAGAGATCACATGCAATCTGCTTTTACCTTCACATGCAGATACCTTTCCATTCATTCTCTGCCCAAAACTCTGTCCTTCCAAGAGCTTTTTGTACACCCCGACCTACATAGTTTTGTTTTCTTCTTTCTCCCAAAGTCATTTTTTGTTTCTTCTCTTCCAGGGAACCACCATTACAAAAATACTGAAATAACTGAGCTGTGGGAGTTACTCTACTAGAAGATGTAAACAAGGTGCAATCTGGGTGAAAGTGGACCAAATGACATATCAGGAAAAAGACAAGCTTTCCAACACTCATCTTCAAGTCATGAAGGCGTTAATAGCTGCTATCAATCAGGTCTTTCCTCTACAGACAACTACAGAGGTGAGATGTTTATCTGCTAATTAGGTATCAGTACTTCAATATGTTCTAACTTCTCCCTTCCAATTTTGACTGAAATAATAGGGTTCTGCCCTGTGAAGCCAAAGAAATCCCTTGACATCATCAGGTATCACATTCAAAATTCGTTTGAGATATACAAGGGTCTGAACAGAGAAATGTCATCACATCATACATACAGGATATGAATGCTTGGTCAATTATGACCCCTACCAGTACCACACACACGCTGGCACGACCCTTACTTTAACCATTTCTCTTTCACTAGACTTGCAACTACTGTTACTGTAATTACTTGTTGCTCTCCTTTGATTAACCTGCCAGCTTTACGTAAATCCTTTTTCCTAGGATCGTGATGCTTTTTTTCACACCCAGTGAGACATTAGCTATGCTGGCACCTGAAGTGTCCCACAATAGACTTCGATGAGAACAGAAGATATATCTTGCTAAGAGGTTTACAGTGCTCTTTGATCTCTCTGAATAAATCTGTAATGGCTGTAACTCCATGATAAAAACAGCTTGTGAGCAATTAAAATTCCATTTTAATTCATTTCATTTTCACTCAGAGGGAGTATTCACCCGATTTTGTACTATAAGCACCTGGTACAGCCCTATGATAAGATGGGAGAGTTAATCATAGCAAAGCAAACAAAAATATCCTCCCACAGTTGCCTTCTAGATCTAGATCTACTGTCAGCCACCATAACACAAACAACTCTTGTCTGCTTATCCTACTTGCTGCATCTGGCATCTTTTGCCAGAACACTGTATCCAACAGTGCTGCAGAGGAGAGGACCAATCTGCCGAGGAGCAAAGCTTTGAGAAAACTGGGTGATACAGGAGGTGGTGAATGGATGGAAGCGAGTACAATGTGAACTATCTCATTACAAAGCGAGACTGATTTACCATGCAAGGTTTCACCTTTGGCGCTCTCCTTGTTGCCAGCAAACTTCGGCACTACTGCAACTGCCAAGGGAAGCTGTAGCAGCCCTTGTTCCACCAACCCATACATTTTTTGGAAAGGAAAAAGGATTCATATGAGCCTGGCCACAACAGTTTTGGGGGCCGCCTCACTAGTACTGTCGATTTTGGAGGAAGAGAGTACTACCCAATTACTTCAATGTTTGCCTTGATGGACAAGGAAGATGGAAAAAACTTTCTTCATAAGATGCCTTTCTCCATAAGTTACACACAAATAAGGTTCACTTCCACCATGGAATACTGTATTTTTAGTTGATTTTTTGCTAACAGATTTCTGTGGGTTGTTTTTTTTTTAGTTTTTTTTTTTTTTTTTTTTTAATTAAAAGTACAGAAAACATTACTTTTGGTTAAGTACAGGGGTGTGCTTTTTATTTTTCTTCAGTATAATCCACTGTATTCTGCTAAAACGTCCGCTTGTGTGTAGTTTCACCAAAAATGTTACCAGTTTTCAAAGCACTGGAAGAGATTTGTATACCATCTTTGTTAGTATCCTGCTACCAGGTTAATAGTCATTGATCAGTCGTCCCGCACTTGAAATGATACTATTTTAAATTTAGTTCTTAACTAGTCAGAAGATACTTGCTGCTGATAAAGCACTGTAATTTGTGCCAGTATTGCAGTAATTTCTAATTAGAAAAAAAACCCCAACAAACCACACTTGGTGTCTCCAACACTATATTTCTCCTACAAGCACAGCCTTTCTTGCCCAAACTCCTTGATGCTATGTCAATGCAGTCGTGCGTTTTCTCCCCATTCACGGTAAGGTAAATCACCGTGAACTGCTTATTATGATTTAATTGCTTATACATGTGTTTAATTTATATCACCATTTACCTCCTTGCTGAAATCACACAAGTCTTTCAAAGTTGTCACCACCTAATAACAATCTAATTTTTCCCTAGCTGTCAGAAAACCACTCCGAAACCTACACTGAGTGCTTCAGAGGTGCAATTATAGAGCATCTATAATAAAGCGCTAGGATACGTCTTTGAACTGAGGCCTTTGGTTGGGATATCCGAAGGTGCCAAGGTCTGCTCCCGTCTGCTTTCACTCAACGGAGCTGATGGAGTTTTACCAACTGCAGCCAAGCAAAGCCTTCATAGACAGCTTTAGGCTCTGGAGAGAAATTTCCTCATTAAACCATAGTGCATTTATAGTGAGAAATCGTGTATCTTATGATCATTCCTAGTTTCACTTGACAGATCATGAAAACTGCTCAACGAGTGAATGGTGCCCACCTACCAAGCTGTCAGTTTACTAGAGGAACCAAGATGGCAAACCTCTGGCATCTGAGCCTTTGAAGTTTTCACACAGAAGGGTCCCTTCCAGAACTAGGGAGGGGAATCGGAGTCAGGAACGACTGAGAAGCACACTGGTGCTTCAATTCTTAGACATGCAAGAACGAGAACGGTCGTGCTGCCACGACAAATGAAGCTTTTAAGAGCAAAGCAAAAGAAATGGAATATTTAAGCCTGCAAGTGAAAAACAGCATGGTTCGTAATTACAAGCGCAATGGACTGCCTCAAAATATTTACATTAAAACCTAGATCTTCCATTAAATGGCTGCTGAGCTGTTAAAACAGACAAAAAAGCCTTAGAAGTCCTATCTCCCACTCTCACTGGTAATAAAACAGCTCTAATTGTGAATTTACAAAAATAGCCAGGATGTGCAATTTAGAAACAAGATTCTTAAAGTTTTGTTTCAAGTTTTCCTGAATATCTCAGATGAACCTATCACAAACCCTACCAAATCACTTAGCTTGGAACAATGGTCCAAGAGGCTCTCTCAGATTTTTGTATTTAAAGGGTTTAAAGATAACAGCCGTAATGTCTTATTAGACACAATGGCATAATTTCAAGGCTGTCCTATCAACTTCATCCTGACAGCTTTTCTATTTCCCACAGCTGCCTTGCTCACTTATTCCTCAGCACACAGAAATAAAAGTATAAATCCAAGTAATGAAAACAGTCAAGCTGCTCATAAAATGTCATATTACTCTGAGACTGCACATCACTTCCCAAATACTATCCTGTCAGTCACATGCTCATTCTTTCAACGACAGAAGCACTGGCCTGAAACATGCTTGTAAAAAAAAATAAATAAAAAAATCCATTCCAAAACAAACAAAAAGCCATCAGCAGTAAAATCTGCATTTTTTTCCCTTAATCCCATACTGTATGAGGCATTCAATACTACTCAAAAATAGTTTTTAAAATGGCCATATACAAAACAGAGGGGAGAAAAGGTGACACCACTGTGCTTACTGTGTCACTGACAAATCAATAACTGAGACATGAGGCTATGGAGATGCAATTTTTTTTTTTTTTTTAGGACTAGGAAGGATGGAGAATGTGACACTTCTAACAAATGTCACTGCATCCCTTCAATAGAAATTTATGCTGTCAACTGCAGAGTTTTAAAGTGGGTTTTTTGGTTGTTTTTATTATTTTTTTTTTTTAATCTTGAGGAGAGCGGAGTTAACAAGTGTAACTGCTGCGACTGATCTGTAAGCTTGTGATTAACATCCCAACTTAATATCTATGGTATTCCTAAAAAGATTTAACTTCATCGTACTTATATAAAACTTGCAGCTTTACTGCTAACTACAGCCTTTAAAAGATTAACTGGCATCTCTCAAAATGACATAAATCTGGTGGCACAGAGAAAAGCATTCTGAAAACTTGCAAGATTTATGAACCACCCCTGAAAGCATTAAATGGTCAGTATAACCCACTTCATTTTTTTTCATCTGAGAAACGTATCACTTTTAAGTAGGTTGGGGGAATGGTGCATCAGCTGGAAAGCAAGGGGCTCAAGAACCAAAAGTCACCTCCGTGCATGCCTAAGGCAGTCACAGTTTTACACCAATTGGCGTCGTACAGACTTTGCCTTGCTGGTTTATTTTACAAGTTGAACACGTTAATAACCGTAAAAGCACCTCAATGGGGGGAACAGTTTTCAAACTAACCTCACGCAACTGAAATTCACTTTTGCAATTTACGTAACAAGTGAAAGGAAAATGGAAAGACTAAAAAGAATCCAAATCGTCATTGGAGAACGCTGCGAAGCTTCAGAGATGCAACTGGAATGACGGCCCCTTGGTTTGTCCAGCCTGTAAATCTGCAAAAATATTCTCATGGTCACAGTTCTCTATGAAGTTCTGATGTTCACAGGGTACATACACAGATCTATTACAGGAAAAATTACCACTGTTCTTCCCAACTTCAAATCTCTCAGAATTGTTGCTTATGGGATTTATACAATGCATATTAGAGGGTACACGATATAGTCTCCTTAATACGGCAACAAAATCTAGACTTCTGGAACGTCTTCTTTTGCAGACTTGATTTCTCACCATTAACACTGCATTAATCAACATCTCTCACATTTATGCAATTAAAACAAATGCTGTTAGGTTAGCAGACTCTTTTGCAGCACAGTAGCCATGCTGGTCGTTCTGGAAATTCATCGGCAAACACCCTCGATTCCACCTCACTGCTCTGCCATGACACTATCCCACTACAGAACAACGGCAAATGCTCCATAAAAGCATGCTTATAGCTGAGAAATGAAACGTGCCATTGCCATTAACGCAAAACAACTTTAATGGTTAAAATCAGTATATGGAAACCGGATAATCGTGATTTTAGTAGCAACAAGAAAATCGAGGCCGTCGACGCAGGCACAGCAGATGCTGCCTTCCTGGAACCAACTGCTTTTTCCGACAGAGCTAGGGAGCTCAACTTGATAGCTAAAGAAAACAGTCAACAATATAATTGCTTACAAGAACCAAGAAGCAGTCTTAAAAACGAAGAGTTCTTATAGAAAATGGATGCGAGTACACAGTATGTTTTATTTGTGTATCTTTTATTCATCAAATCCCAACATCAGCATCAATGAAAGGTTCAGCAACACCAAAACACCGACTCAGCAATATATTCCCAAGGATATTTACATGCTTACTTCCATCTTCACTAGAGTTCGGAAAAGATGAAGGAACACAAATATTTTTAGGGCCTTAGCATTCACATTACAGATCCTACAACTCTTCTCCTTTCTTTTGAGTTTCATCTAGCATTTCCAAGCAGTGCCTATGGACTACCAATGCCCCACAAGGCATCTCTTAGTAGTCACATGAACTGAAAGATTTAAGAGTCAAGTCTCCATGCATGCGGTACAGAGGAGACCCAAATATGAAAAAAATATGTTTTCCTAAAGGTCTGACTGTTATCATGAATCCTTACAGTGGACTTCAGATACTGTCTGGCACAGGTTTAAGATGATGCTTAAATGTTCTGCAGGATTAAAAATAAATGAGAACAGAAATATTGTTCTGAGCAATGCATACGACTAAAATTATCATTGTGAAATATAATTGAATGGTTTCACAGTAGCCGAGTTACCTAATGGCCACCAAATTCTTTTATTTATGCACATGAAAAATAGGTTTTGGCAGATGACCTTGGGCTGTTTTCCTTCATTAATAAAACCTTATCACTTCTGCTCCAAAGAACAGAGCAGTTTGTCATTCAAACAAAATGTATATACACGTACATTAAGGCTGTAATAGGTCTCTGATAATTTTGAAAATTATGTATATTTTAAGATAATTACTGTTACATGAAGGAGCCCTTTGACCAGCAATGTGAAAAAAACCCACCAAGTTAAAATTTACCATTGCAAACAACCTCTCAAGATGTTTCTTTTCTCTCTCCTCCCTTCTTTCTACAAACCTTACCATCTACTGTAAAATTCACTGGGAGATGTTGGTAAATTATTTTTACTTTTGTTTCAATCTCATTTTCTGTTTTAGCATCACTACATTCACTGCTTTATCCAACATCAGTAAAGGTCTGGCAAGGTATCAGGATAATTGCCACTATTCCCTAGCTAACCTGCCTGTAAACTGTGAACATGCTAGTAACTTGGACAAAGCGAAAAAAACTAGGAAAAAAAGAAAAAAAAACCAACTTGTGGAAGTGTGAACCTCTTACTAAACAAAGCAACTCCACTGTCTCCACTGCAAGATATTTCAGACATCACAGGAAAAATCTCAGTTCTTCAGAATGACAATAAGATTACACTGAGAGATAGAGCTTCCCACTAAACCATGCAGAAAATAGAAATATTAAATACATATAAGCAAATAAAATGAGAAGATGCAAAAGCATAAAGTGGTATCTATACAATGAAAACTGACGTTTGCTAACATCACTCTATGAATGAATAAATTAGGATAGCAAAATATTAATATGCTTAAGTGATCTTAATACTACTTGCCTGTTGGGAACCCATATTCTCTCTGTTTGTCACAGAAATTAAATTAAATTCATAGAGCACCCTGAAGAATGCTTAGCTAGTTATTATTACTAGTGTACCATATCTATAATACTGATTACACACACACGTGTAAAATTCTCTATACATTGTACCTGCATTGCACATAGACTGCACTGTTTGTATTCCAGTCCATACATTGTCACAGTAGAAGATTTTCCTCACCAAAAGCAACCTTTGAACTGTGAGTTTTGCAGGTTACCAGTTCGCCGTAACACAACTTACTATATTATTTTCATCCCCTACCCCAAGGAGTTATTAATGCAGACTCTATAAGGCAGCAACCAACACATCCGCGCCTAACGCTACTATAGTGGCTTCGATCCTGCTTGATCTTAAGCTGTAGTAGACGGTTCAAACTGCTAAATATCTTGTAAACACAGTGACGGAGCGCGGACGCACTGCCAGTCGTTTCCCAATATATGCAGCAATTTACAGAAGATCGGAGGGCTGGGGCAAAGGCTTCATTTGGGACAGTATTTAAACAAAAAAAAAAGAGTAAGGTGACAGTTGGAAGAAAAACAGGCAGGGATAGGAGTAAACCTTTCTCACTGCACTCTCCCTCAATCTACTGTAAATTAACCCAATTAGTTTAAGAATATTTTTTTCCCTCAATTCAAACACCTCCCTAGATCAAAATAGAAAACATTTATTAACTGATGCTTCCAACTGTGAAAGAAATTACAGTCATTTTTGTAGTACAGATGGTGTAAAAATGCAATCTAGAAATATGATTAAAAGCTCAAAAGATGAGTAACCCAAGTTCATCTTAGAAATGGCTGTTTGGATGCTGCTAAAGAAATGTATTTGGAGTTAATTAGCTGGCTTTTTATCTGTTCCTCAATTAAGAACTTCTTACTCTCCCTTAATCATGAAAAAGCCATTAAATTTAACAGACCTGCCTACATGACCTTACATAAGAAGAATAAATTAGTTGAACATTTTTTCTTAAAAATAGGAGAATGATTTTGTGAAAATAACGGTACTAGCAAAGTCCTGGTCCTTGCAGACTTTGGATCCTAGTGAACCAATTCCATATACGACATTTTAATGCTTTCTGTAACTCTCATAAAATGAGTATTTTGAAAAACTGTTTATTCACATACTTCCTGAGAGTATATTAATTCTTTTCACCCTTTATAAAAAAAAAAACAAACAAAAACAAAAACAGGTGTCAATTCCTAACAAATGAGAGAGCATACAGGGGTACAAAATGTAGTATTTCAGTCATTAACATTGCATTGCAAAGAATTAGCATAATAGAAAAAAAAGCTCTGGAAGATGCGATTAGAACATATTCCTATATACAGATCAAGGACTCATCCCCTCAGTGCAGTTCTTTTAAATCCCGCTGTGTCGGGATGTTTGGGGTTTGTTTTTTTTTTCCACGGAAGTCTCCACATGTCAGCGCAATCCCTTTAGGACTGTCCCCTTCAGGAAGTCATCCCAAATTCCCGTACTGCACTTTCTCCACGCGTGAATATGGAAATAATGAACTACAGAGAGATACACAGCTGTACAGTGATGTTCAGAGATACACGCTGCTTTCTGATGTATTTTAGAAATATTTTTTTCGAAGGACAAACAAACCACGACAGTAGATCCGCTGTGGCATCTTCATTCACCCCACAATTACTTCACCTGATTAGCAGTTGAAATACTCCACTTCAACTTTAGTATTAAATCGCAAAAATGGCAACCATTTTTAAATTAGAGATCATATTTTCCTTAGATCTCAGACCTTTTTAGAAAGCACACTGTGCTGCCATGTTCTGGGTTTGCCAAAAATCATGAAAATACATTGTCAGAAACACAGAATCACACTCCCACTTATTCTATGAGGATGGCGGTAATGGGGGGCAAAAAAAAAAAAAAAGGAGGCATCCACATCCTAAACAAAATCCAAAGCTACTTAAGCTACTTTACCCAAGAGGTGGGTAAGCAGAAGCTCAGATGCAGAAGCTCACCTAGGGTGGCTCAAAGAGGTTGAGATGTGCCAGAGAAAAGCTATTTCGCACCTATTTTGTAAACAAAACACAGGCCTTCAGCTGTCCATTAGCCACATCTACCATTTTAAGATCTGCTCAGAATGAAGCTTCGTCCACTGTACAGCAGTAGAAAGGCTAGTTAACACTGGTTTAATACAGCGACAAAATTAACTTTCAAGTACACAGCTTAATAAAATGATACTTTGTACCCCAAAGAAACAGGTCTTTCAGGAGCATTGGCACCAATCCTGATCATAAACCCAATTCGATAGTGCTGTAAAATAAGATTATCTTTAGGTGTCCCCTAGAAGTAGCAAGGTATTAAATACAGATGAGAAATGAACTGCCCTTTTAAGATTGGGGTGAAACGATAAAGGAATGTGTCAAGATTTTTAATCTAGATGCCTGACCTCAAGGCTAATTGAGAGTTCCTGCTGTCTATACCGTCAGCCCCGTATTATATAAAGAACAAAAATAACAATGAAAATACAACAATAGTAAAAAGGCATGTTATACAGACTTACAAATTTCACTTACTAAACGACTGCCCCTGTTGATGTTGCAAATAAAAAAAGCAATAAGCATTCTTCACCTCAGAACAAATCACGGTATCATGCAGCTGCAAATGCCACTGTGCGAGGCGTTAGAGTTACGCTGCCTTCGCCCAAAGGTTAAGAATGAACAATTTCAACAGTTCCTTGACTTGTTTTACAGCAGTCCAGCACTGCGGACTATCAAAATAATTCCTGAAAGTATATGATAATAATTAGGTGAGATTTGACTGTCTCATTAAAATCACTTTCTTGTCTGGAACCTAACTGCATTGTTGGGAGCCTGACTTTGACTGCTCCAGTACCACCTCTCTTACCAATTCAATCAATCCTTTTTATTTAGAAAAATTATTATTATGATATGATTGTTCCACTCCCTTGCATTTGACATATCTAACTACTATAGCGTTCTGCATGTTGACACCTAGTCACAAAGAACATGGCTGAACTGATTGATGAACCTTTGGATGATAGCTTTTTGCAGTCAGGGCAAGACCTTAAGATATAAAACGTGTAAATCTGACTCAGCTCTGATGATTCATGTCATTTTGGGTGGCAGAACAGCACTGGGTAACCAATGGTAGTCTGAGCTCTAAGTCAACATACTTAACTTTTAAGAAATACAATTTGAAGGACATTAATACCATTGCACCACCACACCATTAACAACCACTTGCATTCAAAATCCCACTATGGTGGGTGTTACTGCTAGTATTTTAAACAAATGCACAATGCCCTGGAAACACCTGGATCCAAAGGTACTTGCAAATCCCAACAAATCTATGGAATTTACCTCCTTTTTTTACTGTTCATAGAAATAACTGACCAAGTGAACAGGGACGAGCAGCTGAGGTCACATTTGCTTCCTTCTCGTGCCCTGCAAGAACTGGGTGGATGCAAAGTAAGGTCTCCTTTCCTTTCTAGATGGACACAGAGAGCAGTAAATACCGACTGTTAATATGGGAAGCAAAGGTGCAAGAATGGCAAGTAACTCAAGTCTCTAAACAGACGAGTGCTGGGGACACAAGTAAGGTTGCAGGCTCCTGAGTTGCAGTCCAGAGAGGATTTGCTAACTTGAAGCCCAGCAATACTTTTTTTGAAAACATTCACCTGATGCAGAATTTTGCTTCGTCTTTCTTTCCGCTTCCCCAGTGCGGTCATCCCAGTTCTTTCTTCCTCCTCTCTCATCCTCAACTCCGAGAGGGTAAGAGGAAGTTTTTGAGGAGAGGCAGATGAAAGAGATGGGAATCTTAAGGGAAGACTCAGCCTCCAGCAGACAGAATCGTGGGACTCTCGCTCTCGTTGCTCTCCTGCTAGGAGTGCAGGACACACACACACACACAAAAAAAAAAAAAAAAAAAAAAAAAAAAAAACGGACCATTTTAACAG
>NW_009595072.1:23006-77007 GCF_000690535.1 Cariama cristata
AAAAAAAAAAAAAAAAATCGAGCTATGTTAGCAGTATCACATTTCTCCTGTGTATCATTTGTGGAAAGAAGGGGTAAAGGAATATATATCTAGCACACATATTCAAGGACAAGTCCCTCCTTCGAGCCTTTTCTAACATTTCTCATCTGATCTGCTTAAAAGTCTCTTTTGAAACCAAACTAAAGCGCTGAACGTTCTAAGTAATCACTCTAAACGTTCACCTTTACAGCTTCAGAGAGAACACACCGAAGAGAAAACATTTGGTTTCTACTCCAAGAAAAAGAAAAGGTAAATCAAGCCAAGTTGTTTCCATATTTTCCAACAGGATTTAAGTAGCAGACCTGTCTTCTAGCCCTGGACATATCCTCCAGTGCACACGCTAGTATCGTTTCCAAAATGGGCGGCGGGGGGGTAGACTATTTAGAAACTACATTCTCTACCACCCACCCGCCCCCTTTTCGAGATTTTCTGTCTTCTCTGACCCAATGCCAACATGCTAATTTCACATAAAACAGGAGTGTAGGAGGGTATTCTTGGCACTAAAGCATGGGAATAACCTGCGGGAGGAAAAGCATTTTTCTTACTCCTTCCTTAAACATAACTTCTGAAAATAAAATAGGGGGGACAGAATTTTCTGTCCAAAATTTGGACAGAAAAAATGTCTTTTTTAGCACAAAAGGCAGAAGATAAATAGGTCAGATGAGAAATAATACAGTACGGGAGGAGTAAGAGGTTTACAAGAGAGTGCTTGGAAAACTCATTCAAAGCAGGAAATTTATCCTAAATTTAAATAAAGGAGAACTTAATTTTTTCCTTCCTTACCTGCAACATAGGAATTGGATGGCCCACAGGGATTTACAAAACACGTGCTTTATGTGCACGGTGAAGGGGAGCGAGATGGCCGGCTGCAGAAGGCGTACGGCAATGACAAATACGGAGCATAACCAGAAACGGTTGGAGCAAAGCGCAGCACTGCTGGGTGCTAACTCTGCCTGGAAAACATACGTTTTTCCAGACCCTCCAGTCACCAAAGCGTGAGCAGTCCCACGAGCCCGGTAACAGGAGCTCAGTCCTCCAGCTTCCATCGTCTGATAAAAGACCAGTTGAGCTACAGGGAAAAGTTCTTAATTTTGCTCCCTTGTTCACGCTTCCTTCTACTAATGCCCAAGAATGAAACCAGCAAAGGCAGGATACAGTGATAAAAAGAACAAGGAAATATGGAAACCGATTGCTGACTTTGTTCCCACGTAACTCCAAGTCCCGCGCTTCACGTCCTGTGAGTCTCTCCCATCATGTTACGTTCTAACTGCCTGCACCTATTTCTTCAACAGACACCAAGAGGAGGCTGTTGCCAGCACAACAGTCGGGATTTTCCCTTGGCACAGTAAAACCCCACTCCAAAAAAACCAAAGCAAACTTTTTCCAGGTACCTCTTCGCTTTCAGAATACCACCTGTGTATTTATACCACTCCTTCTCATTTCAAGTATTTTCCTGGGAGGACAATTCCCTATTCAGAAACATGGGGAGGCTTCCTTGCCCATATTACGAGATTTTCCATTTAAAGGAGCATCTGGTCTAATGTATGGATTTTAATTAAATGCAATCATTTGTAGTTCTGAAAAACATATACAAAAGGCCATACTGAATCAACGTAACTGCAGTCAGTGACATCTATATTCCACAATAAAACAATAAATACTCCCTAATAGTATAGTTCTAAGATTAAAAAAGGGGGCAAGTCATTTCAATGAGTTATGATCTATGGTTCCTGCTGCTATTTAAAAACTAGATATCCTTTGATCTTTACTACAAAGAACAAACAATTCTTGTGCTGCAGCGCAATGAAAGCCTGGATTTCTACCGAGTTGAGGCTGCACTCATTTATTAAAGAAGGAAAAAGTGACTGCACGGAAATCAGTGCCGTGAATCATTCCAATAATTCAGAACTATGCCACCCAGCTGCACCTATCTCTTAAGAGCCATATGCAAAACATTAATGTACTCAAGCAGGCAGATTAGCTCCAATAATGCTCCAGCCTAGCAAGAGAGACCTCGTCTTGTTGGCTTGAATAAGCTCATACAACTTCATGATATGCAAATCTGAGACCAGCTTAATTGTAATTGACTGTAGGAGATGCTACGTATGACAAGAGAGAGTTGCTTCTCTTCAGGAAAAAACTGCCAGTTACATCTATAAATCACAATATTAATAAAAAAATATAATCCAAATATCCCTCTGAGAAAATACTAAATTAACATGCTTTCTTTGGTTAGTGTTTCTGTTTCCACTTGCTTCTCAATGTTTTCCTCTGGTTATGCCACCTTCTTAATTGTCTGACGCACTATCCAACCTCAGCCTCGCACAACTTAAAATACCCTCTCCCCCCTTGTCATCCACAAGCGCAATAGTTCTTCCTTTCACTGCTACAAAAAGAGGAGGAAAGAAAAAAGCTACAAAAAAAAATTCTGAAGTTGCTTATATATACTGTGCTTTGGTACTTCATAAGAAAGCAGCAAGGTAGGAATCGGAGAATCTTCCTTGTTCCTCAAACTCACTTTTGTCATCTTAAGCTATAGCTCAGGAAATCAAAGATGGTTCAGAACACCGAAGGAAATGAAATGTGTAGCAATACCCTGTCCTTCTGTTGATTTTAAAAAAAGCGGCAGTGTAGCCACAGCGGTCTAAGCATACAAGAAAAGCAAAGTTTGGAGGGTAAACTTTTTTTAAAATAAAATGAGGTTACCTGATACAATTGGGAGAAACAGAGGAGCTTTCAACAGCCTGAGAGTTTGTCTGATTTTTTCTAACAGTAGCAATTTGTCTCATAAGACATTATCTTTGCATACAGACTGTCTCTATGAACTCTGAAGTGACCTTCATCCAGAAAGCTTTCCAGAACGGCACAAGGCACATGGCCTGACCAGGATGAGGCTTACTTAACACCAGTTCTACAGATAGGAACTTCCCTGGCTTTGATGGACTTTCCCATATTCTCCATCCAACATTCTCTTCCTGTAGAAACGTGTGGAAATTGTGGGACTACTGCATGTGTCCTCTACAGTGATCTGCAACTCCAGGGCGGCATTTAGCTGAGGTTT
Organism: Cariama cristata; assembly: GCF_000690535.1. Classification (NCBI taxonomy): domain Eukaryota; kingdom Metazoa; phylum Chordata; class Aves; order Cariamiformes; family Cariamidae; genus Cariama; species Cariama cristata. The sequence continues at coordinate 26,107 of NW_009595072.1, forward strand.
TCAGGCAACTGTGACCAAACTCTGAACTATTGCTTTGGCCTGCATATTTGACATTTGATACATGACTTAAACAACCTTCCTCTTCCATGACATTGCGTTTGTGAAAACAATCAGAGCAGTGCTGTGTTCCTGTGTTCTCTGCGTGAGGTTTATGAAAGGCCAGTGAAGTGCCCTGGGCTCTTCTGAGGCAGCGGCGGTCTGACTACTCATTAAAATATACAACAGTTAAACTTGGACAAGACGGTGCAGAAGAGGAAAACGGACTTTCAGGGAAGTTTTCCATAAAAAGAGAAAAACCCCACGCAGTCTCTTTAAAGGTTTTCTCCTTCAAGAGTCCTTCTAGTTAAAACAAGATTTCACATTATCTTAGTTCTAATGAGGTCTTTCTCTCATTCTGACACAGAAATAAAATCAGTAACTTACTGTGTATCCACAAAAAGACTTTACATTTAATTTTACCTTGCAAATATAAAAAGAAAACAGTTTTACCTTGTGCACTGCAGTTAACTGGAAGTGAATTTTACTTCAGAAGATATATATTACAATGGATTAACTGCCTGATGAAGCAGGAATAAAAAACCCACAAAATAAAACTAGTACTGAGATTCATCTATAAACCCAAGTGTACAAACAAAGTTGAAGGCTGCGACAAAAATACTATAAACATCTGGAAATCACTGGTATGGCTTTAAAGTCAATGAAATACAAGCACAGCAGGAAGCTCCCCTTTAACTCCCTAAACGCAGCATGTCAGGGCAGCGTTACCTGTTTTCTATTGCTTAGCAGAGGTTTGGTGCATGCAAACACCGAGTTGATTTGGAACAACCAAAATATGCCTGTAAGAAACAGGTAGACGATGATTCAAATGGCATGTGATCTTCTTGGGATTTAGGATTAGGCAGCAGCAGCCAACTAATTACACATTCTGTTTGTTTTAGCTGAAGGAACAATGAAGGTTTTACAGTTGCTACATTCATCACACATTTTTCAGTGTTACGTGGCAAACAATATTTATGTCTTTCCTCCAACTGAAGCAGACATTGAGTCTAGTAGGACTGTTTTTTCTTTTTTTAAGCCTTTGCTTCTTCACTTGCTGGTTTTCTCATATATAAGTCTCTTGAGGTATATCTGAAGGCACATTCACCTTGCTATTCATAAACAATGTCTGTATGAGTCGCATCATTTACAAGGGCATTTCCCCATCCACGCCGCTTTTTAAGGAGAGGGGCTAGACCTTAAAAAAAGTTGCATGTGTTTAGCATTGACTACAACGGGTTTGTAGTTTTTTAATCCTGCCTTTTTTTCTTTTCTTCTTAAAGTGATTGCATTTGCAACACCGCTCCTTTCATCAGTAGCACTTTTTCTAGGGTTCCCGTACCTGGCATATTTCATGGAGGGCAAAGACAGCATATAACATATATATGCACAAGTTCTACTCTGCAGAATACTTTAAAGGAAAAGCAGTAAAAGGTGGCAAGACACTCTTGCGTTTTTTTAAAACAGGAGATCTAAGTGTATTAAAGGAGCCGCTTTCTGCTCCTTTCTGGAGCCCAGAGGGAACCCCTCCACGGTCGGGATGTGTGCAGCATGCTGCAGGAAAACCCACCCGGGCTCTGACCAATGCTGCATGAATGTGGGGTTTGCAGCATCTGAAGGGACATAAGATTTACTTACCATCTCTACTCCTCTTTTTATTCTGTCTTATTAAAGTGGCTATTTTGTTCAGGCAATTGTTGCCGGGCCTTTTTATGGAGATGCAGAAAAAGCCCCGCACCATCTCTACCTCTCTCTCAGCCTTCCTGCTCCGCTGGGTGCAGCACCTATTGTAGGTACACAACTGAGCGTGCAGAGCAAGAAGGTCACATCTGAGAACATACCTCCTTATCCTTCTAAACAATCTGCTCCTCCAGCAACTCCTGTATGAAATTCTTATAATCTTTTTAAAGATTTTCAAGAACAAGAAAGGACTTCTTTCACTTGTGTAAGAAAAATGCTTCAATATACTAAACAGACACTTTCAAGATGAAAAAGCATTTGCAAAATTTTCAGTAAAAAATTCTAAGTGACTGAAAAAGGTAAAGAAGGTAACGATGCCCCATCTTGCATATTTGTGCCATTACAAAAGCTTTCTTTGCTTTACATATATCTAATTTCATAAGATGGCTTGTGTTCAGTTCTTAGATACAGTTTGCTGTCATTGGTACGTAAAACCAAGCACCATATAATCGGGATTCATGGCTTCACATGCTGCTTTCATTACGCATGCTCACTGCAAACAGTTTCAGTGTGGGTATCACTTTCTTAAAATAAAATGTTTAAAAATAATTAAGCCTTTTACATGAGGTCACCTTTTCTCAAGGTACGACGCGATCTTTAATTAATGCTGGAGGATCCTGTATCTCTGACAGAAAGACTATGAATATGTAGACTTTATAAAAATGCTAAAATTAAAAAGTGAAGCAGGTGCTTCACGTTTCTGCAGAGACACGTGCAGATATTTGGTTCCAATTTTTAGGTGCCTATTCATTAGACTCTTCATAAGACAAAGCCGTGCACAGAGCCAGCTGGCTTTCAGGTACTTTTGTTGCTGTCCAACGTATTAGACTGTGAAAGTGGTGCAGCATAATAATTCAGGGGCTGAGATCACGAGTACAGTTAAACACTAACAAAACTGAAGGTGAGGAAAATGTTTGAAAGTGGAAAAAGCAGCAGTAAGACAGCCAGAAAAATACTACTTCACCAGGCATTCTGGAAAAAAGCAATCCGCCCTAAACGAATTTTGTTCACGTGGAAGAAAACAGGAAGGTCACATTTGAAAAATTATCCTGTAATTTCAAATCTCACCATGTTGAAATTAAAATAAAGAATACCTAAAGACGCTGTCCTCAACAAACCACCAGCAAAGAGGAGTTCAAAATACTGAAACAAATAAACGTCCACTTTGATCCCTCCTCACCCCACTGATCATTAGAATACCTTTAAAGCCTTCAATTGTAGATGCATAAGTTAAAAATTATTACTTTATTGTGGATACAAATTACTGTGCTTGTTAAAAAGACTTTTTGTTATATAGCATGTTTGCATACAGACTTGTATTTGTGGCATAGCACAGCACACTTAGCAATAAATCTGTAATATTTATATACACACACTTAGGTGTAAGCCCAATTTTACACCCCCAGAGACAAGGGATAGCACTACTAACAGAGCCTCACTTGGAATATATCCAGCTTTTCAACTGTAGATTAAGTACTATTTTTATTTTCTTGCAGAAATAAGGTAAAATTTATCATATTGAGGCAAGAACAGAATGGCAGGGTTCACGAGACAGATGGTGCCTGAGTACCACAGCAGTTGTCACTTTGTTGTTCGCTGCCGAGGAAATACAGCAGAACAATAACTTCAGACTGGTATTTGACTTAGACACACAAATATATGTCAGCCAAGTCTTCTCCATACATTTATACAGCCCCACATGCCTGATACTTTTCCTATGGAATGCAAATTCCTTTTTCCCCACGAATAAGCTGCTAGTGATTTTTAATTCCGGATAATTTATAGGCTTCAGCTTAGAAGTCAAAAGCTATCTTACTTTTCAGAAGAAAACAGGCTGGTACTTTCTTTTAAATATTTCAGTGGGATTGGGATTTTGGCAAGATTCTGAAAGAGGAGACTGTTCCTCAAAAATCACAACTGTCACCACACACAGAGATAGTCACTGGTACTTAACTTTCTCTTCTCATCGGCTCCAGGTTTTCCTTTTCACGGAATTATGTTCTCAGAACCACGGTACGCTGTAGTGAAGGAAAAAAAAAGCCAAAGCACAGCAGATCTCTTCCTAAAGACAATTTTGAGAGTATTCTCAACAGAAATGACGTATATGCGTGTGATATAATGGCATACTATCTACCCCTAAAGACAAAACAGCTTTCTTGGCAATAACATTACCCTATTTCCAATACGAATAATTGTATTACTCTGATTTAGATAGAGGCATTACAAAGGTTTTACAGAAAGTACTTTCACTTTCCCTCCTTCCACGAAATGTTTTGATGTACAGGCCCAATTTCTTACCAGACACACAGAGCTTGCACAGTGTACACACTTGCCAACCATTAACAGAGGAATGGATGCTATGTACCCACAGAATACAACTGATACAGGGCTCCCTCTCCCCTTGAAACTACATGCATCACAAGAAAAGGAATTACTCAAAGACAGTATTTATAAAGGAGTTTAAAACTACCAAAAACCTGTATGTAGTCTCACAGAAGTAACAATCCTTTGAAAGAATTAAAAAAAAAATCTTCACATGTATACTCTCCCAGATTATTATTCATATCAAATCCTGTAGATTTTTAAATACAAACAAGCAGAATTGTTAAAAATAACTACCAATGGTATCTGTTTTCAAAACCCCAACATCCTACAATAAATTGATGTTATCCTTTGACACAATGTTACTAATAATCAGTATAACAGCAAAACCAGTTACCAGTATATTAAATAGCCCTGGAAAGTGGTCTTTTAAAGGGTTTAGCCATCCCACCTGCTGATTTGTTACTGGAAAACTTCACAAAGAACGGAAAATACATATAGAAGCTGGTAAACCGTAACAAACTTTAAAGGATCTACTCCTTACACTTCTTTCAACATAGGGAGCGACAATACTAAAAAAGAAAGCAACAAAAATTCAACCCCAAAATACAACTCAAAATTCAACTCCCTCTGTTCTCCATATTGAAACAGAAACAAAACCCCACAGTGGCAATGAGATAAGAGAACACGCAGCATCGCTACAGCAATGCAGGGCGTATTTCTACAGAATTAATTGACTGGCATTGACTTCAAGAAGATAAGTCATTAAACCTGCATGGACTAAGAGAAGATTGACTGGAGTTGTTCAGTCGAAAAGCGTATGCAGGTTGTGCATTTCAGAAAATATGGTAATAGAAAGTTTCTTCACATTGAGTTGCTTACTGAAAGTCATCAGACAAAAACACCAGTAGTCTGTATCTACTGATGGCAGGCTGCTGTGGGCAATTTTCCTAAGCTGGCACATACGACTTTGGAAAGAGATGAAAGGAGATCCACGATACAAATGTTTCACTTTGCAGGGATTTCTATTAACTATCCTGCAGGCCCTGAACTCACCCTCTGACACTATATCCCAGTGTTTAAATGACAGTATCAGTGATTTTTCAGTTCTCAGGAAGACACTTGGAAATATATTTTACCTTTTTCTCCACGTTTTGAAGTGTAATACAGGAGTGCACATACCTTGTTCGTATCTCACAAAGTTCAGAGGATCCTTTGCAGAACGCTACTATCAACAACCGTCTTTTTCACCGCAGACCTTTGCTACCAACAAGGTATTGGGCTGCTCCAGCTTCCACAAGCCTGTACGGTGACGCTGCTATTCCCAGTTGGAAGCTGGATAATGAGAACACCAGGGAGCAGCGTGCATACTGAAGGCTTCTTCCAACCTGGAGGATCCAGGATTTTATGAATAGCCAACAGGGAGCTTAGGAGAAGATACTGATTATGCCTGTTGGCAAGACTTTAACTTTTTAACTTCCATAATGTCTCTGAGGTAAACTATAATTACAATGATTCAGGCAAAATAAGGTGGGAGTTCTATATCTGGGAGACGCAAGGCAAAATTACTCAAGATCAGTTGTTGATTTACTAGAGAACTGTAATTCGGCACTTGGCACAGGCTGATCAGTAGTGTGGGCATGAAGATGTTTTTAAAATCCTCCTTGGCACACGAATGAAGATGATGCTTTTGCAATAATGATTAAGCAGGTTTTGTTTATCCTAATTTTCAGCATCTATACTTATTTTAACAGAGATTATCGGTGAATTATGATTCTCTCAACCACAGATGTCTATTTTTAAAAGCTGTGAGACTGTAAACAAGCAAACAAGCTTTGTCTTTAAAATAAATGTACAGGAAAACAGGGACATGTTAGAGGAAGACAACAGAAAAAGCAGAGTTTTGCAGAAAACTGCAGAAACGAACAAATGAGAGACAGGGTGCTCTCAGCACCTGCACAGTGCTAGACCTTGAGAAGCTTTACGTATCTTTATTAAATATAGTGATTGAATTTTCTAAAATCTTCCTCAAGAACTGTTTCTTGCTGTAATATGTCAAACAACTTTTTAACACGCCATTAGTTTTGAACTCTAAGTACAGTTAAATTAAATTAAAAAGAATTCATGCCAGATGTCTCAAAATAAACCTCATCTTCTGTACAGAGAGACACCACCAAGCCTGGCAGAAATAAAATTAGAACAAGAAGTTTTGCTTTAGTCGGTGGGGTTACGGACGACTGTTTCTCCACCTTCCTGCTAAGTTATACATGGAATTCTTCTGTCCTTCATTCTTAAGGTATTTTCACAAGCACAGCAGAAGGAATAATAAATTAAAAAAGAAAGATTACAAAGCACTTGCTAGCTCTGCTAATGAGAATAGTGAGGAAAAGTAAGAGAAAATGGGGGAAAAAAGTAAAAACAAAGTAAGAAACAAAAATCCACAAAAAACTCCCCACAACAACACAATTTATAGCTGTCAATGAACAACCGGTGGCTGTGATACTTCCACACCATTTGATTGATGAGGAACGCCTAAGAAAGCACACCCAGTGTGACCAGTAAAGGCTGGAGTTGGGGATATAGCAAACCTGCTTACCAGATTTCTTATTAAAAGTACAAAGTATTGCTGTCTGCCCACCATTTCACGGAGTGTTATATCCATAGCAGTATAGGTGGAAGGGAATCCAGGGCAGCTTCTCATCCATCCCACGGTCTTTGGAAATTTAAACAGTGAAGATTAAGTACCGTCCAAAACCTAACATCCAGCTCACGGCTTCAATGTGACAGGGTATACCGCAGGACAAATTTTTCCCTGAAGTCATATTGTAAAATATCACGAAATGAAAGCAACCTAATGAGAGGGGAGTATAGCTAACTGCTTGCTTATAAATTAGAAAATCAAATAAAATCTGGAAGAGTTAACAACTGCATCTTGGCTGATTAATTCTGGCATACATATTGGGAGACTATTAATTTTGCTAATCCAACAAATACAATACCCTAAATACAGTATTGTCAAACTCTTATCAGAAGTCCTCAATATGGCCAATTACTGATTTCTGTACATTGTATGTTTATAATTAAGATTCTAAATTTTCCCCAAGATGTGAATTTAAACACGACAATTTTAAGACGTTCTACACATACAGAATTTAAAACCTAATGACGTTCTGTTTCAGAAACCATTATCTCCAGCTATGTTTACAAAGAAGCAAACTTCAGCATATCACCAAAACAGCGGTAAGAGAAATTTTAAGATTTCCTTAAAACAGTTCAGATGAAACTCAGATGCTTTAGACAAGTCCATTGTTCCTCACAGAAAACAACGTCAACATAAGGCAGTGACTATAAACAGTTGATAGAAAGCAAAATAAAATAAAGTTAAAATAGTAGGAGTAAAACCACAATATGCGTATTCGTAAGTAGAGATTTATTTAGAGACCTATTGATTCCCACACAAACTGTCTGACAGGATTGTCGCTCTCTTTTGTATGACTGGAACCCACAGGAATTAAATACACACATATATACCTGCACTTTTCTTTTGCACGTACATGTACTTATTAAAAAATCCCGTTTAAATTTTCTTAGCTCGGAATATGATTAATGCAGCCCACCAGAAGCCAGATGGTGCAAAACCAGAGCCATCAATCAAACTGAAAAGACCACTGAGTGCTATCCAGAGCGATGCGCTCTCAAATGGAATTTCTGGTCACGGACCCTAACGCGCGATGTGCAGAGGAAGCCGTAAACATCCCGGCACCGCCCCTGAGGAACCGCCAGAAACACATCAGGCTTTGTTAGGCAAAAAAACCTGGAGAAGTAGTACTTGCTGCTGTAGGCTCTGACTGAGGAAGGCTCTGCAAGCCAAATATATGTACTTCAAATAAAAAATTAAAAGCAAGCTCTTTAATGAGTTTAATAATGTTTGCACTGATGACAGAATCTGTCAAACTGTGCACTTGCCATCTGATTTAATGTGGGATTGTGCCATACATTAACAAAGCAGCTGCCACTGTCTGTCTGACACGTGAATTGGTATTTAATGTCTGTTCCCGCACAGGATTTACAAATGATTCATATTTTTAGCTTTATATCACACGTTTTCTGCAAATGTGTTATGGAAGACAAGGTTGGGGTTTGCAACGTAAACCAGCAATGGCTTATGTCTTGTCAGGTTTGGTACCAAGCAGGCCTTTTATAGAAAAAATAATCTTGTAAAAATAAAAGGCATGAAAGAGCACAATCTGCTATACACGTGCCTCATAAATGATGCTATCAATATTAAAGGAGATGCAAAAATAAGCAACAGTAAGAATACATAGGTATTTTTTCCTGGAAAAAGCATGACAGTACGAAATAAAGGATTTGTCAGCACGACTGCTTATATTTGCAACCTGAAGTGTTTCATCACAGCACCTCTCATACGTGCTACCTATATCCAACTTCACAGAAACATATTTTGGAAAAAAAAATAACCTCGTGCTGTGTTTTAAAGACCTTTGTCAACTACTTGCATATCCATCTTTTTTTTCTATAAGGCCAGACGACTAGGCATGACTATCATGATTGTATGAGAAACGGGTGAAAGAAAAAGTAGCATGACGTAAAGCAGCATTCCTATGAACTAAAATGTCACCTTTAAAGATCAACCTCTTAGTTGCTTTCAGCGATAACAGAAAATACCGCATTTATCACAAAGAAATGGTACTGCTCCTGTGCCTTTAAGGAGAGATAAACCTCCCATTTTTATCCCGATGGACCATGAGATACCAAACCTGAAATTTGCCAATGGCCCCTCAAGCCTCTTACACTTCAGATGCTGTAAATCAAATAGAGGCAGTCTCTAGAGTTACAGGAAGAAGCTAGAGCTTCTTGGAAAGATGATGATTATTATTTTTTTACTTCACATTGGAATCGCGCCAAAAGTTGAAACGATGAAGTAACTTCCAAAGAAGATGGCTGCCATAAAAGCGTCTCAAGCTGGAGCCTTTCCCTCAAAAAATGCATGGAAGGATGGATAATATATTTTATCCATCTTTGGACGGATACAGTTTTTTTGGATGAAGACTATTTTATGTTCATAAAATACCAGAATACAGAGGAAAAATAATATGAAGAACATGTCATACTTAGGGAATTAAATATGCTTTGTTAACATGCATTTATAACAAAATCCAGGTTTGTACCTCTCCTCCTACCGACAGCCCCACTCCTTCCTTCTGATACACTAAAGCTCAAGTACAGCTGAAATCAAATCATGTGTTTTAAATGCTTTCTTCTGCCCTGAACTGGGCCCTACACCTCCGTGGTATGCCTACACTGCAGAGAGAACTCAAAGTTTACTGGACTGTGAGCCTCCACCCCAAACTAGGTTTGGAAGTTTTTCAAGCCTACCTTAATTTACACAAGTAGAGTATGTCTTAGTATCTGCGTAATTTTAAGTGAACTTTGCTAGTTTTACCAGCATGCATACTAAATCTCCAAGAGCACTGACACACTTCAGCGGTCATCCCGCAATTCTCAAAAAGGACGAGTAATTGGTAAAAACCACAGGATGTTTTTCTAGTTAACATCTAGAATACAAACACCCTCTCCTCCCTAAGACCATGAGACCTTCCCCCAGATGCAGGCAGACTGAGTGCACGTCTGTAAGAACCCTAAATTTCACAGGCAGCTACACCTTCCCCCAGACGCAGGCAGACTGAGAGCACGTTTGTAAGAACCCTAAATTTCACAGGCAGCTAACAGAGATGCTTTGCTGCAGGTGACAATCACCTGGATTAACCATGCAAAATCCAGAGGCTTTGCTAGCAGATTCTGAGACTCTTTCTCCAGCTGCCCTGCAAAGCTGAGCACCTGAGCTGACGTTGAGAGGGGCCTAACTGCGCTGTGCCCACAGACAGCAGGACAACAACTTCCCTGGGTAGAACTATCTAAACCCCAAATTCTATCTATAGTTTTCCACAGTCACTTTACTCAGACTTGACTTTTCAACTGAATGATAACTAACCTTTCTTCACTCTTTTAAGTGGGATACAGTACAGAGAGGGAATTTGTAACAAAATAAAAACTAGAGTGTTTCTAGTTCCGACAGCGGAAGAACGAATTGCAGCCAGCGCCAACTTACTACAAATTGCGAAAAACGTGATCCCATCTTTCCCTGACTTACTTGAAATACACCAGATTGTTTCTGGATGATGCTTGGAATCAATCTCAAATCAAAAGTTTTCGTTGATGATGGGTTTGTCGTGTGTGTGTGTGCGTGCGTATACGTAAGGCTATGCAGAAGAATATTAAGAGAGGATAAGGAAGCCAAGATTTCCATACTCTTGTTATCAGACACAAACCCAGAAAATCCACACCTGCTTCACGGCTTTATATCAAAGCGTCATCAAAACAAGCTTTTAAACAAGAATAAGGAAAAAGAAAAGTAAATGGAATATGTTCATTCCATGCAAAAAAGACAAAATCTTACCCAACATTTTGGGTACCAGAAGATTACCCAAAATCTTCCGGTAGTGAAAGCATTGATGCCAACTTGGTTAACATCTAGAACTTAAAATAACATATCAAATTAATTCAAGTACACAGAAAGACTGTAGCAATCTTATGAGCAAAACCAACTATTGTTCTCCAGTGAGAAGGTGGGGAATGGAGCGTAAAGGTAGTTATCCTATCCATTAGTGAAGTTCCCAAAACTTAGGTCTCTGGATATGTAATTAATTAAAAGCAAGCAAACTCAAGAGCTTGGTCACAGGAACACTTAGGTCAATAGCAAAGTTTAAATTCTTGAATGGTGAAGAACTCTACTCCCACCTCCGCGGGTGGGTGGGTTCCCATGACATTGCCCTCACGCTGATGCCTTCCCCTCCGACAGCACCGGTGTTTCCCACAGCCACTTTAACCCCGTGACAAAGTGCAGCTGTAGAACTAAGGGCTCCATAAAGATACAGAGGAAAAAAACAAAACAAAAAAAACCAGAAGGGCAGGAAGGGCAGGTGAATTAAAGTAAATGGAGAGAGAATACAACGTTAATGCCTGAAGAAGATATTAAACAAAGAATAGTTAAGTAGGAAGAAACAGAAAAAGGAAGGGAGACTACATAGAGAAGAAATAACCTTTTTTTTGCAAGGGGGGTTGTGTGGGGTTGGGGGAGAAATGGCAATAGAATAAAGGGGCGGGGGGGGGGAAGAGAAGGTAAAAGATAACTGGGAAATCCAATCCACTACAAACTGCATGGCCACAGAGAGATACAGGTCAAATGAGATGCTAGAGAATGGGAGAAAAAGATACCTGAACTTGATCTGAACTTGAAATGACCATAGAACTATTGCTTATACGCTCCATCACATTGCCAACGCAAGATTAAAGAGAGCTTAGAAGAAATTTTGAGAGGGCCAGGCCTGTTTACTTTTTGTGATGTCAAGGTTTTCCAGCAACTAATTTTAGAAAACCTAAAATACCTTTCTTCTTCATACTTTTGTGTCAGTACCACAGTAACGAGGGACAAGGTACATAAGCAGTACAAGACATTCAGCAAAAGGTAATGCCTTTCTCCGGAAAATAACAAGAGGATTAATGCACCTCAAACGGTTTGTCTTACTTGAGTTCATATGACAGATATTTAATGTTACCATAAAACTTGTGTCTCATTTTATATTTCAGTACTTTTTCGGCTGCAGAAAATACTCATTTGAGGCAGTCTGCTATACAAGGTAGCATTTGCATGCTGTACCAAGGAGAAAAACTGTGAAGTAAATGACCACTATTTGGATGATTATTTAACTGAAAAAAAATAATGTATAGATGTTTTTACATGGGGGGGGGGGGGGGTATATGTGGATTACATCAGCTTATTTCTTAAAACTGTTCTCAAATCATGAATGAAGATATTTCAATAATACGTTGGTACCTGTGAAACTTCATTCAACATCTAAGCCCGTGCATCATCATATAGCATTACTTTTCTGTACAGGTGTAAGCGTGACTTGACAGACTATTGTCAATCGTTTTTTAGAAAGATCATTTTAAAAAGATAGAAAATAAATACCTGTTTAACCTAAACCAGGAAAAGCCTCATTAGCATGAGGCAGTAGACGCTTTAGATACCCAATTACAGCAAAAGTTACCACCACTGAAGGCAGTTTTAACCAAAGTACTAAGCATATACACACTACCTGTTTGTGTATATTTTAGGTTTTGTGTAAAACAAAAACAAACCAACCATCAGTTTCAGAGCAATAAATTCAGGAATTGGGGTTTTTGTTTGTTTGTTTTTTTCTTGTGTGGGTTTTTTTTTTCCCTTCAAATTTTTTTATTTCTTCAAATAAGATTGCAAGTCTTTTATCCCAACATTTCAGCTATGGAATTAAGACAGAGCAGATACGTCTTTTCTACACAGCATATTCAACAGAGAAGTGAGCCCTTTCGTTGCACTGCTTTCCTCGTTTCTTCTCCTGTTCTCTATAAAACCCTGAAACAACTTCTGGTATTTGAACAGTCATTTCCAAACTGTCTCTATATTAGCTTGCTCTGTGTTACAGATGGTATAAACTTCAATGCAGCTAAGAGTTAAGTCAAGAAAAAGCAGGAGCTTTTCAGGCCATTAGATTTTCTTCACTATGATCAACTAATGTTCAAGTGTGCCATTAGCACAAGGCCACTGCGCTGCTCTTCCAAACAGAAATTGCTTTTCTCTTTCAGTAGTTTTCTTTGAAGCCTCACATCATATCAAGAGCAGAAAACAGCTTTATGTAACCTCCTCCAAAAAGCAGTTCTGAACACAAGAGAAGGGAAAAAGAGAAGAATGGATGTAGGTTACAATAAGAGTATTTCCACAAAACGTGGTCATATCTGATGTCTGAGCTATTAAATTAAACTTGAAATCTATTTTGAAGCAGGACATAGCAAAATACTCCATCTCTTTTCAGCAATAACCAAGAAATCCTTTTCATCTTACAGAAGAACAATTCAAAGCACCTGCTTTAGGAAATTCAGATTGTGGCTTATATCACAGGCATTGCAACCTCACAGTCGCCTTATGATTTAGTACAATGCTGTTCCTGGAATAAACGGGAAGCAGGTTAAGGGGATTTTTGTTATTTTCCAGAATCATATACCCAAGTCATTATCCAAAAATTCTGAAGGCTGAGACAGTATCTCAAAACGACTTACTTTTTTTTTTTTCTGGCTCAAAAGTAAAACCTACACATTCACAGCACTTCTACTGCACATGTACATCTTACAAAACACAGCTAATATCTGAGAAACATGACTGTCCTTAAGGAAAATAACAACAGTTGCATGTGATTTTCAGCTGTTCTGGAATTTCCCATTTCCAGACTCCAAAAAGCACCCAAACCCGGTTTACTTAAACATGCTAGCTGCCATGCCTCATATATAAAACAAACCATTTCCTAATGCCCGTGGTTATGAAAGATGGCCAGCAACAAACATGCAAGCAGAAGATGGCAAAGTCTAGAAGGTCAGGAACTACTAAAAAGGTACAAGCATAGATTACTGAAAGACATCATCTCACCTACCAGATATGTTTAATGCTGCAATTATGTTTCAGTCTTTCACTAGCTTCTTTTACAAAACTAGTAACACTTCCAACTCTACAAGTGCCCAACATTTCAATTTACATGTCCTCTCCTGTAATCACATCATACCACAGTGCAGACATATCTTTAAAAACCAAAGTTTTCTGGATCTAAGTAACAGAGTAGCATGGTGATGCCTGCCATTAGAAAGTTAGCCAATATCAGGCATTTTAGAGTTAGTTGTTTCAGTAGACATCAGACTTTCTTTTGTTCAATTTTGCTTATTTGTGAAGGATGCACAGAAGGTCTCGCTTCCCTGAACATGGGAGAAAAACAAAAGCAAGCAGCTCACAGGTAGGAAAAGTGGTCCCAATAGAAGTACTTAACTTCCCACCTCCCCCTGTTTCTGCTGTTTAACTAAGCAATCCTCACCACGGTGAAAACAGTTCCGCTGGTTCTCGGTGCCACCACGGCACCCTCCAGTGCCTGGCCACAGCCTGTGGTCCCCTGAGGCCACCAGCCACAGCGCAGGGGCCAGGAGGAGTGCAGGACTTGACAGGTTTTGCTACCAGAAGCCCACTGACTCCAATCCCTCACCCCTTACCTGGGACTTGCCTCTTGCTTTTGGATACTTCATGTTTCACACAGGTGCCCATGATGATTTCCAGGCAACACCACAGCTTTGGGCATTGCTATGATTAATATTTTGTGTTATTGTCGCTTAGAGCATACAGATAGGCCTCCACAGGCAGTGCCAAGAAAGATTCGACCTGTTTGATAGTGGCTCCTGTTTCATTATGAAAACAGTTTCACTCCCTCCTTATTTACAGCCTCTCTCAATGTGTAGTAGTATCATTTTTTAATTTTTCTGACTTACAAATACCTCAAACTCTCTAGAGTTCTCTCTGGAGCTACAGAACCCAGCAGAAGAAAGAGCTGTCCTGCAACACAGTTTAAGGATGCTGACATTAGGTTATTTATTTTCTGCTAAAAATTGAAGCAAGAGTTTGTACACTATTGAAATAATTGGTTGAAAACAATTACCATGGTAAGTCTGTAAGTGACAGCAACCATAAGCACCTTAACTTCCAGGATAGTCGTATGCAAGTCAGTTATGCACACATGTACCTTTATCAAAGCTGGTGGAATACAGAACTTACTGCCCTGCCTCCTGAAATTGCTTACCAGGCTAAAAGCTAGCAAAAAAAACCCCAAACCAACCAACCAAAAAAAAAACTCCCAAAACCAAACAACCAAGCTTTTTGTCACTTAATTGTGTATCTTAATACAACGGTCCATATAACTTGCCAATCTCACAGGTGTTGTCTACAGGGTTTTAATTTTTTGAGTGTTTTCACATTTCCAGAACACATTAATAAAGAACATTTTAAAGCATGAGACTTAAAGATTTTATGATTACTTTAGTAGTGCATCAATTACAGCATATTTTGAAATAGTAATCTGTTTTTTTAATCCTGAGTACTTTCAACTTGGAAAAAACATCTCTCAAAAAACTCTTTTCAAATCACATGAACATTGACTTCATTTCTTTCTTGGCTGGAGACAGTATATGCTACAATAAATCACTAACACTATAAGGCATGACCTTATTTTTTCATAGATCATGCCCTATTCTTGAGCAAGCGATTCCGGCTGCAAAAGGCAGAAATGAATCCAGAGCAGAGTCTGAAGTCCAACTCTCAGAGGACTTCCCACTGCAACAGCTCAAGGCTGCCAGAGGCGTGGTGTATGGACATGCCCCAAGCTCTCTTTTTCTGGCTATCCTCTCAAGAAGGTATAGCAGCAAAATGAATAGTAGTTCTGTTATATCGTGTTTACTGTATGTAAAAATATTCTTCTGCAGAGCATAAATTGAGGATTATAGTCTTAAACAACTGCTCCAGGGCTAGACTGAATAATTAACTCACCTGAAGAAAAGGAACTAGGGCCCTGTGCTGCTGAATTTGGACACTTGCTGTATACTGGATCCTGAAGCTCGTATTAAGCTTCTCAAACCTGTTGTTTTGACCAGGTAACCTGTTATCACAAGTGCCTTAACAGCTTTCAAAAAAACTGGGTCACAAGTTTTAAAGGGCAAACATCATTTGGGAGAAAGAGACTAAGGGAGTTAAACAACACTGCAGACAGAATAAAACTCTTGCTGTGGGCAATGTGGAACTCATAGGGTACACACAAAAAAGATTCAGCAGAAACTACTTGTGTGCAAACATAACCTTTCACTAAATGAGCCAGTAGAAAACTGGCCAGATTATAACTAAGGGTAAAAAGAGCACTCCTCAACTATTTTCTTTTAAAATCATTAAAACTGTTGTTGGTACAGCTTTATGAGGATGCCATTTCTATCTTGTTTTTCTGATGGTCCTAGAAAAAGATAAACCATACATATAATTGGAAGAGCTGTTCTATTGCTACCTAGAGAAAAGTTACACAGGAATCCAAACCTGACTCTCAGGAAAGCCAGACTATACATACTCCTACTCTACATAAACACAGGAAAAAGCAAGTATTTCAGAACAAGGAATGGTTTCATCTACAAACAGAGTTCTATGTAATTTTACACATGCTAACCAAAATAAGTTTGAACAAATGGCAATCAAACACCCACCTGGAGCAGCTTTTCATAATCAAGATGTATCTCAGCATTTCCTAAATAATTATTTAGTTTGGGAAAGAATGAATTTTAGAAAATATTTAACAGCAACAAAAAAATCTGAGAAAACTGAGCTTTTTGTATGTGGCTGACATCAAGAATTCAATATATTGGGCAGACATTTAAGAGTGATGCTACAATGAGCTTTGTCAGCAGCATGGTACATGAAAGACCCACAGGTTCCATACTGGGAGGCTCTGTAAGCACTACGGTGATGCTTGATGAAAGAGAACAGGATCAAATCCCCCTGGATAGGATAAGTATACAACCAAAGGGCAATTTTTGAGATTTGCTGTTGTATGGTTTTATCTGAACTATGAGAAGGGCAACTAGATAGTAAACAATACATATTTACGCATTAAAGAATACCGAAGCCTAACTACTCCTCCCCTGCTATCAGCACAGGCAGAATATCTCCCACATTTCCATCCCTTCTGCACAGAAGAACTGAAAAGCTCTACCCCCTCTGTTGCTGAATTAAGGCCTCGATGGACACAAGACAAGACTCCACACTTGGAAGTGGAAGTAAAAAGAAATCCTTCCTTTCCTCCTCCATAAAAGAGCTGGCTTTTCACCTGGAAATGCAGAACCCCAAACATTTAAAATGTCTTTCAGGATGCAGTACCTTACACTAGATAGGCAAATACATATTGAGGTAAATTTTCCAGGAATAGCTACTATTTCTAACAGTTATTGGTCTCCTGACTAAGCATAAACAGTAATAAGGTTAGTAAGGTTAGTGTAGTTACTCCATCAAAACATCACTTTCTGGTTTAGTGAGTGAAGCACAAGCTTGGAAGAATGAACATTCTCTGATCAATTTTCTTCTTTTCCATGCAATATCCCATCACAAAAGGATGAAGTACCACCAAATTTCAGTAGATAGTCCTGGTCCAGCCACCGTAGCTCATGAGCTTCCTTTTCACATCTGTTTTGACTACTACCACCAAACTCCAACTTACCCTTTAAGGTTATCTCTTTTCTACTTTAGAAAGGTTCTCAGAGAAAAACCTTTTAATCAACTAACTATGAATCCTGGAAGCCAGCAATTCAAGTCATTCATGCTGCCATGATCCTGCATCACCGACACTTTCACAAAGCCATGACAAAAATTTCCCTTTTACACTTCCTGAAAATCATCTACAAAATAGCAAACAACCCCCCCCCCAAACCAACCCTTTTGCCACGTGAATCAAACAAAACAGAACTAGCGTAAAACTAATACAGACCTCCACTTGAAAGAACTGTATTTTCAACTAATGCTGATTACTGTTAGATTTAACATAAAAATTACAAGCCCTGCCCCGGACTGCAACAATTGTGAAATTGGCAGCCGAGGTAGAAATCAAAAGCACAGAGCAAGGAATCTGCAGTGAATTTGTTGCAGCCACTACAAATAAGAAGTAGGTAGCAGAAGGAAAGCCTTCACCGTTAAATGGAAAATAAGCAAAGATCATCTTTTTAACAAACTTTCATGTGTCCTTTTTTGCCCCTTTTACTCTCAGATATACATGCAGAATGTGTTTGGAAGGAGTAAAAGAGTGGAGCTTCAAAAATCACTCGCCAAACAATTGTGCTACTTTTAATAATTTATTAAAGGTCCTAAAACAAAGATCAAAAGGGAATATATCTAAGCATTTATATTCAATTCCACATTGCCTGATGACTAATTTGTAAAGAGTGCACAAGTCTTCACAACTGCAGCCAAAATCATCTGAGGATACTTTGATATAATGCCACAAAGGATATGAGCAGGAAGGTAGCAGGAGCTACAAATGGCCAAGCTCCATTAAAAGTGCTAATAAAAGAATAATGGAATTTCCTTGTACTATGAATAAAAAGTGTTTGGCACAGGAGAATTTAGACGCAGAGAGAAATATCAAAGCTTCTGGTTCATCAGTTGCTTCTCCTTATTAGATCTTAATTGACTTACATTTACCTTAAAATGCTTCAACTCAAAAAAGCAATGATCCCATTCAAAATCTTGTCACACCAATACCCTTTATTCTTCAAATTTCTCAATATTCACAGGCCCTTAATATCTGCTTTACCATTCCTTGTAAATAACATAAGTCTACCTATTAAAAAATACTTTGAAGTGATGGATTTAACTTGAAATGATATATAATTATTAAAATTATATAATGTACCTACTGTTTGACAATGATTTTTTTAAACTGCACATTTTCGAGTTGCTGGTAACTATGGAACTCTCATAGCAACAACTCACCTGATAAATTTAATCCATGAATATTTACACAATGTATTTCCTTCTCATAGACTTATATGCAGTTACACACGTACACGCATGTGTTCATACACAGAGCTAGGTGCACATACATACACACTTCTGCCACCTTTTTCCCCCAAATATAAAACCTAGCTAATTCTTCCAATGTATAGCTATTTGGTATGTGGCCAGGAAAAGAAGAGGAAGAGTTCAGAACTTTTCTTTGAAATGTCTAAACAAAAAAAGTTTCAAATCTTTCTTTTTTGAAATGGATACTTGCAAAATCACACTCCCTTTGCTAAACAGAAGTAGCAGAGACAGTCATCTCATACTGCTGACAAATTGTTAAAGGATTTAGTGCGCTTGCCTAAAAAAACACGCCCACAGATGCATCCAAGATAGGAAGAACTCCCCAAAAATACTTACAAACCTTCTTAACTTAACTTAAACCTTAGAAAACTTCTTAACTCTCCTTCAATCTGCTGCTTAATGCTTTCTTTCACATCATGTCTACAAAACCCCCATGACATAGTTATAGCACATAAATGCTGCAATCTCTGTCTCCTGGTTTTCCAAAATCTTCTTGTAACAGCTTTGATTTTTTATTTCACATTGCAATGTCTTTAGGAAAGTGACTTTCTTTTCTTACCCTATAGTATGTGATTTAATAAAGTTTTGTTTTTTTTTTACCAGGGTTCCCAGACTTTACAAATAAGCATCAAGTTACAATGATGATGTGTATTTCTTCTTCTTCCCTCAGACAACCATCAGGCTGTTAGCAAAGCAGCCTCTTCCAATGACACTTCCAGAACCAACAGATAATTCATTAGCATCACGTATCTCAGGGTCTAATTGACATAACGGGCTAAGCAACATATTCGAGGGTAACACAGTTTCTAAATAGAGAGGAAAAAAAACATCAAAGTAGGCAATCCAATACTACATATGGTCACTTTGCAGGATTTAGCATCACGTCTATAAATTATACTTCTACGAGGTTAATATGAGTCATTGGCTTCACAAATCAGAAAACGTAGCTTTCCAAGTTTGGCTTGAAGAAACAAAGAAACATTTCCATGCTAGCATAATTTAAGTAACATGAATACCCTAGTGCTTTCAATTTTAGAATTTCCCCTCATTTTTGCATTAAACATGAAACATAGTTATCATGAATGGTCGGAATTATTCTTAACAACAAACATAGGTAGTATATGTTTTCTTACCTTATGATCATATGGATTGTATGAATGAAACAGCTGGGACAGATCCTTTGTTCTCTGTTTTTTCTGAAAAGTAACATTAATAAAATAAACTGTATTAGAAAAGTTAAAGGAAAAAGAAAGAGAATACTCATTTAACAAGCCGTATGCAGGTAGAAACACATTCTCTCCCCACTTTGTTAATGGAACTGTAGGTATGAAGAGCAGTGTATGCAGATTAAGGATATTAAATATCACAGGAAACAATTAACATATATATTAACAATGTTGAGAACATATCCTTAATAAATAATAAACACTAATCTATGGAACATCAGTGGAATGTGTAAACAATTCAGATTTGTTTTAATTTCTGCACAATAAATCATAAATAATGTCTTAGAACACAGATAACTAAACTCAAAGATTAGGCTCCAATCTTGCAAAGACTTGTCTACTATTCCAGCATGTACAGGCAGTCTTGCTTTATAGCAGATCAGGTTTAAAGGAAGTCAGTTTAGAGAAGAATCATTTATTATTTTTCAATTTCTTTTGATGCTAATACTCTCATTGCCTTGATTGTGGAAAATTAATAGGTGGTATGCCATTTAATGCCAAGGCAAAGGGAAAAAAACCCTCCTGTTAAGAACAAAGTTCAAAGACAAAACCTGCTTAATCCAGTTTCTACTGAAATCAATGAAAGAACTTTCGGTGACTTCAGCAGATGTTAAATAGAATATCTCAGCTGCATCCTATGGAGGGGGGGCAGGGAGAGGAGAAAAAACATCCTTCATCTTTAACGCAGGGATGAGTCACAAGTAAGTTCAAAGTTTTATTATGTCAAAATCAATGCTGACTTATCTCATAGCTTGGGAAGGCAAAACATTGCATGTTGGAAAATGTGTAAAGGGGAAACAACTACAAGAACTCCTCACTTGTAGTCTGTACCGTTGTCTTATTTTTTAGCCATCATTTCTGTGAAAGTAGTTTTCCATCTAAACTGGTAGGATCTGTTGATGTTTCCAGCTTGCTGGGAACCAGAGACAGCTGCATGATTGCAGTATTTATTTTAACTTCTGGAAACTATATGACAATTTAGTAATTTTCGATAACGCAAAATAAACTATATATTTCCTTTCTTCACACAGTTTTTATTTTCAGTGAAAAGTTCAGATGCACAACTTAGTCATAAAACCCGTAACTTTAGTTACTAGTACAAATTTACAACAGTTGGATATTACTGAGTCATTAAAGGTTATCAGATTAATATTACTACTTCTGTGATGTCTCTACCTATGTCTTAGTTACCACTGCTAAAGAGTCAAACAAGATGGTAAATTTTGTTTTACAAGAAGGTTACTTCTGTCATAGACAATTCTATTCAATTACTGTAAGTAATACCTAACAGGACTTATTCCTCTGAGTTTACTAAGGGCTTTAAAAGTAACAGAAGTGATATTAGAAAAGACATTTCTGTTAGTACAGACTGTCTCAGCAATCAAACATGACTTTGCCAAAGATCTCCCTTAGCAGAGGAACCTTCATCCTCTAACCCTCATTAATACCTCTTTTATTTTCGGTAGGGAAAACCCCCACTCAAATGAAAGTCTCAGGTAGCACAACTCAAATTCCATCACCACCCTACGATGACTTCTCTCCTGGTAGTACAGTGATACACAGTGAAAGTGCCTGAAATACTGTAAAAAGGACTTGGAGAAATGTGATAACGAATTGAAAAGAGGTATCAAAATAATTATTAAAAAGGTTGCTTAAAAAACTAATTCAATGTAGAATCATGCAAGACGACATCAAAAGCACTTTAGTTTGGAATCTGGAGACCTCCACTAATCTTTCTAGGAAAACCACCCACCCAAAAATCCAGAAAAAGTCTCATCCTTGCTTTTTCTTACAGAAGACTATTTCTCCTGCATCCATTTTGACTGCATACGAAGTGTCTTTGAGTATTTTTACTGTAATAGCTTTAATAACACTCAGTAAAACTGTATGACAGAAACCCTCCTATCCTTCACCCTTGGACTCTGGCCAAAACGCTATTTACACACTCAGCTAGACAAGATGAAGAGTGAGGACGGCTTCCCTTACACAACGCATTGACATAGTCTTCCACTTTTTACTATAGGAAATTAGGGTTTCTTTCGCATCCTTCCACCAAAGGCAGAATTTTTGCTTTTTGTACAAAACTAAAATGCTCGTGACTGGGGAGATGCCGGAAATTCAGGACACAGAGGAACATGGAATGAAACTTCTGGAGATGCACACTAAAAAAATCCTGCCCCAAAATTCCCAGGATGCCTTGTATGTTTAGCTGATCTAAATCTAAACAACATTTGACTACTTTGCAGGAACTCTGAATACACAGAGACAAAAATGTCTTAAGCACAGAGTTAAGGTTGCTTAGTGATCATTTGTGTCTTTCTAAAACACTGAGTTCAGCTTAACTCAGACCTCTAAAAACCAGAAATATAAAACATTTCAAAACACAGAGACTAAGAAAAGGACAAGGAATGCATGGTGCTATAACACTAACCCCTTCAACTCCTACAGCGGGCATTAGCCACACCGTATTAACAAGAAGTTTTCTACGTGAAGAAAAGAAAAGACCTGTAAGCAGTGTAAAGCACCGAGTAAAGCAGGCGTCTCCAGGTCGAGATGTGAGAGAGGAAAAGAAGGAGCCCCAAAGCTCCTTCTCCTTTATTGTCTCCAGTGGACAAGAAAAGACATGGTTCCCAGCTCACCTGTAAGCAGTGTAAAGCACCGAGTAAAGCAGGCGTCTCCAGGTCGAGATGTGAGAGAGGAAAAGAAGGAGCCCCAAAGCTCCTTCTCCTTTATTGTCTCCAGTGGACTACTTCAGTCCCTAAACTGCCTATTTACATGTATCTCACCTGAATTTCCCTCCTTGACACAGCTTCATACTCCTATTTCTCCTTCCTCAGCTTAGTCCAACATCCCTTTCAAGTACTCTCTTGACCAATATAAAAATCTTTTTCTTGTCTTCCTGCTCTTTAAATAGTGCTCTGATTCCCCAATTCCTTTGTTCTATACCAATAATGCCGTCAAAATCACACGGTATAAAAGACACTCAAAAAACCCTTCTGAACTTAGGCAAATGTACTGTCTCATCGTACTGTTCCCCGTACAGCAGCAGTATCGCCTTCAAACATCCTCACAGATCTGCATGGGATATATTTAAATTTATTATCTTTCTGAAAAAATTCAAGAGTCTTTCCAAAGTCACCATGCAAATTAGCACAGGGTATTTCAAAACATGAAAAGACCTCTTAGGAGCAGCAGCAGACTTGTAGCTTACTTCCATACTACTCTCAGCCTTGCCATATATTGACTCAGCCTATGTTCACTGACCACAGAACATTTCCTTAAAGCAAGTTACTCCTGGCAGTGGGTTACTTGCAATATACTTACTCAGTCTGGTTGTACCTAATTTTGGTGCAAGAGCATTTGACACTTAACAAGCCAGAGATAGACTATTCCTCCACGAGCTTTCCAGTACGGGTTTGCCAACAGGACCAGAGCCACGTATCACTTGAGATAAATATCATGTGACCAAAAGATCAGTAAAGCCTCCGTTTGAGAACTGTGCACAATTTGCTACTCGTGCATCAAAGCACGCAGTCGTGCACGAAGCAGGGATTTTTTAAAGATTTTTTAAAGCACTAGTAGCAGGCCATCTGGGGAACCTGATTAATCCAGAAGGGCAGGTTTTCCCTGGGCAGAGGGTACTGCCTGCATCACTGCTGGGTACAACGGTTCACACGTTGGGAGTCTGTGGGACCCCTGCAAGATCCTCCTAAATTTACAACAAGCAAGGCTCTGGACAGAAGGTTCCCTAATAGCTGTATGTACGTGTGTGCATGTGTGCACTTTACGGGGGCAGAGATATCCACAGAATCACAGGCTGGTCAGGGTTGGAAGGGACCTCTGCAGCCCATCCAGTCCAAGTCCCCTGTCAAAGCAGGGTCACCCACACCAAGTTGCACAGGATTGCGTCCAGGCAGGTTTTGAATATCTCCAGAGAAGGAGACTCCACAATCTCTCTGGGCAGCCTGTGCCAGTGCTCTGCCACTCTCAAAGTACAGAAGTTTTTCCTTACATTCAGATGGAATTTCCCAAGTTCCAGCTTGTGCCCGTTGCCCCTTAACCTGTCGCTGGGCACCACTAAAAAGAGTCCGGCCCCACCTTCTTCACACCCACCCTTAAGGTATTTATAAGGGTGGATGAGATCCCCTCTCAACCTTCTCTTCTCCAGGCTGACCAGACCCAGTTCCCTCAGCCTTTCCTCATCAGGGAGATGCTCCCATCCCCTCATCATCTTCGTCGCCCTCTGCCAGACTCTCTCCAGTAGTTCCTTGTCTTTCCTGAACTGGGAAGCCCAGAACTGGACCCAGTACTGCAGATGTGGCCTCACCAGGGCAGAGAAGAGGGGGAGGAGAACCGCTTTCTTGGTCGCGAGGGTACACTGCTGGCTCATGGGCAACTTCTTGTCCCCCAGGACTCCCAGGGCCTTCTCCGCTGAGCTGCTCTCCAACAGGTCAACCCCCAGCCTGTACATTTTGTCAGGTTACAAAATTCTGATGACTCAATCATGCACCAATTTAAATTTTAAACCCATAGTCCTTACTTTGTAGCACTTAAAAAAAAACAAGTTCAGGGAGATGAGATAGATAAAGAGATACATTCCAATACTATGCTAATGTGGACCACTAAAAATATGAGTATATGACTGTAAAAACAATTATTCACTTTTCTGTTTCAGTAAGTTTTAAAAATGGTATTATTATGTGGGAAATACAACAGAGACACTTTTTATTTCTGTCTTTAGCTGGAAAACTATGTGAAAGCCTGATGAAGAATGGATTAAAGTGCTGCTGCAGGAGTCACTTAAATACTATAAAATCATATAGGCATTTACACATAAGTGTGCCAGGATGGAAGGGTTTCCCCAAGTAAAGTGATACTTTTGTAAGTGAATTATTTCAAGCTTGTTACTAAAATATACGCAAGTAATTAAGTGCTTCTCCAAAGACAGGTAGTGTTCAACACGCAGTTACAAAACTAAGAACCAGAAACCAACATGAACTAATGATGTTTCATATGACAACGTACATAGACAGTGATAGTAGTGAGTAAACAACACATGACCCTAATTTCGTTATTTCCCTCCCCATAAGCATACAAACAAGTAACATATACTTTGCTCTAAATATTTCCTTTCTCTGACTCTCATTTTCTGGGCCTCAGAGTTTTGAGGTCTTATTTTTAACTACTGAGATTTTTTAAAGGGACATCGGTCATATGAGATGCATACTATGGGCTTAAAGTATAGTAACAACACAGGATCCTTTTAGAACACAGCCAGAATTATAAACCAATAAAGTCAAGAGTGAGTGACCTCGGTGTTTTTAATCTTCTTTCTTCTGCATTGAGTTTTAGCAATAACGAAACATTTTCCAATGCTTTACATGGACTACACTGTGGATTATTACTCAACTTTTGATCAGGAAATATCACTTAAAGAACAAACAGGTAGCACATAAAAAACCAACCAAACAAACAAAACCAACACCAAACTGTACATGATGAACCTCTAAAACTGTTTAAAATATTTTCTGCACAACTTAACCAGCATAGAATTTTGTGCTGACTACTTCAGAAAAAGAAAGCTGAACTTAATTTTTTTTTTTCCTTTTTTTTGGCAAATAAAGGTGTGACAATAGGGTAAAGGTAAGGCCATCCTAACAATACATTTTTATAAACAAAAAATACTTTAGAAAAGTTTAGAAATGAAATAACTATACCAGATACTAAACATCGTAGGCTCACACATGTATATTGCACTTCTCTGGTGATTCTCTTTTCATATGCAAGTGATAATTACCTGTCCTTCAGATGATATTAATGTAGCCTAAAACTTGTTTGTTTTCCTTTCAATCATGGTATCACAGGGCTACGATGTTTATTGTGAAGGAGAACTACAATATTGCTGAGATATTTTTATTGTAGATTACTTAAAAGCAGCTTAAATGGAATATCCTCAGTTTTTTATCTAGGAATAAAAGGAACAAAATTACTCCCCAATACGAAGGTATCCCTGGTTTCCTTTAGACTCGACTTTCATTTTAAGAAAGTCTATTTTCACCTTCAAAATTCTTAACAATTCCAGTCTAATACCTCGACAGATCTGCAGATTCTACCTTCAGTTCCATTGATGGTGTCAGCCTCAATATATCATCAGGAAAGTTCTCCTGCTTTTGTTTCTCTGCTTCCATCAATTAAAATCCCTCCAGTATACGGGGCTGCCTTCAGTAACAGGGACCCATATCTGTTTGCATTCAAGTATTCTTCTTTTCCTTCATGGTCACAGTGAATAGTAATGTGTGTCAAGGCAACCACATGAATGTCTTTATTTCAGGCCTCTTCCCTCACCTACCATCTTCTCCCCCATTTCTCTTTCACATACTGCTGATCAGAATTAAAACGCAATTTTATTTTGCCACAGGAACCTCATTTAATTTAAAGCTTATAAAGCATCTCACACATTTGAGCATGCTAACAACCAATAGCAACATTGGTTTTCTTTCAAACAAGTCTGGAAAACCACATTACCTGCTGGTGTAGTAGCTAATGGATTACATAATTTAGAGTGAAAACCACATTAAACTTTGTGAGTCAAGGCAGAATTCAACTACAACTTTGACAGACTTTGGGAGAAGAATGAAGCAGCTTGGCAAGTCTTTTCTCAGTTTCCTCTCCAGCATTACCAAAAGCACAGAGGCTGCAGCGTAACAGACACTGGTAAGAGCAAAAACCATGAGATTGAAGCTTTCTTTTCTGAAACAGCACGTCTAATGCATTTTGTGTGATAGCGTTCTCTAACTTCAGTAACACGCATTTTCCGAGCAGTAACGAAGCTGTGTCTTTCTTTTCCCCCGTGTTGTATCTGTGATCTTCAAAACTACAAAGGCTTTGGGTAGTTCCAAGCTCCAAACTTTTATAAAGAGAATGGATTTGGGAGCACCCTATCTAAATATACCGACCAGCCTAACCTTAACCCCCAGTTACCTGGCAAAACGCCACAGAGATTTAGCAACTACTCCAATCAAGGTACATTTAAAACCCTTGCTTGGAGATTCAATCCATAAAACTTTAAATCTGTGTACCTATAACCACAATACAGGTATGAGCCAAGCCACTGAAAGTGCCAGGTTATCAAAGTTTACAGATCGCTTTTTGTTCTGCAAAACAATTTTTAAAAAGTGATCAGAAACCAGTGAACCGTTCTCTTTGACCTTCAGTTATTCAGTGCATCACCCTCTTAGAAATGATCCTGAAAAAAATGTTGTGCTCCAGCCAGATTTCTTGATAAAATCGTCCCTGGTGTTCATTATGCTCTTGCGTCTGTGCCCTGTAAGGTCTGCAAGGGCAGAAGTGACAATACAGGCTGGACAAGTTTTCTACCTCCTATAAGCTAACTCACTTCTACTGATATTATTCCTGTCTTTCTAATCACATCTATAACGAACCATAGCAAATCATCTGGGGATTAGCTGGTCTTTTTGAGCTAACCTACCTGAACTACTATGTTAAAACAGACTCACCATTCTACCTTAACTATTGATACATGTGCATTTAATTATTTAACTTGGTTTAAAAAATTACTTTCTAATAATTTTTAATCCAGTCATGGAAAATGTCACTTAGTGTACAATATGTTGTACTCAGCAGTTTATTGCAGTGTTCCAGGACAGGGGATGTTTTTTCCAACTCCAATTAAGATCAGAACTATACATTTGTAATTCACACTATGTATACTCTTTAGTCTTTTGTATACTCAGTGATTCTTTCTATAAAATTTAAAACAAAGTTTTATGAGACCATACAACGTGGTTTTTGTCTAAAAGAGGAAAATATATAAAACTTTACTCACCTTTATTAATCATATTAACCTAGAAAACAATTGCAAACGTTTAAGTGATCCTTTTTTCAGGATTATGGCAACACAAATAGTCATGGTTTAGTCTATTTTACATTTTAAGTAGAGATTCTTATTTATGGAAAAACAGAAAATTTAAAAAAAACAGGATAGGATCTTCCTAAGATCATCTGTCAACCTATTGGAAAATAGTTTCTTGAAGTATCCATTTCCAATTAAACCACAGGCATTGCAATTTCTTCCTTCCTACCTCCCATATAATTTCAGCTATGTAATACAGACTCTTCAAACTCATATATTTCACAAATATTACTGAGTCCTATTCCTTCTGGTACATTTGAGTTCTTTAATTTAGTTTAATGTTTGTTATTCCTGTCATTTTTCGTAATAAAATCTCCCACTGAGCAGAAGATAAATCACGCAGAATTTATTCTGAAGACTTTCACAAAGAAATCCTTGATTTAAGAAAAGGCCCTCAACACTCATTCATCTTGAGGGTCCTTAAATTGGGTATAGTTTGTAAACGCGCTGTCTCACTTCTGGTAGATTTTTATGTCTGAAATTCATACTGAAATTTCATCATCTATATGAGGTGGGTATTTTCTAATGATGCCACTGTAACTGATTAGGAAGACAATTTAGCTCAAAAAGATTTTGTAGAACAAAAGTATCTGACAGAAACTTGGCCTGGGGTATCAGCCAGATTTCAAATTAGATTGACACTAAATCAGAAATGAACTGATTGGTTGTGAGGGACAGACTGACTGTGAATATACATAGTTATTGTGCCCAGTTATGAAATAACAGAAACCAGAACGAACTGCAAACTACATTCCAGTAATGAAATGTAATTTACATATGTATGTTCAGCCCAGGACATAGATGGGCTTACATAAATATACACCCAGGACTGACCTGTCTGCAGTGCACTCTTTTCCTTTTTATTATCTGGTGAGAAGTCTGTGTGTTCTACCACACAACTGCAGCCTTGAAAGCATCAGGTTTTCCAGTATCCCCAAACAAACAAAAAGAGCAGAACAGAAGTGCTCCAGAAGGTACAGTGTGGTACGTGTAGTGAGCGGTAAACAGTGCTCAAGTGTTTGCTCTGTGGGAGAGACCGTTTGTGTACCCACAACACACAAATTCACTAGACACACAAGAAGTCCCCTCACTGTTTTACCTTCATCTATTATCCAGTCTCCACTCTACTTCCAGTTTTTTATCAATTCCACGTTCCACGTGGATTTTTAGCCAAATGACTGGAGGTGCAGGCGCGGCAATGAAAACAGTGGAAGATACGAGTTCCAAAGCACCCAGTGACCTGATTGACTGTGATGGCTTTGAAGGAGTGTACTTGGATTATCAAAGACAGATGAAGTTCAAGAAAGGGTCAACAAGAATCCACCTCAGGATATTTCAGTGTCCTTTTCTTCCAAAACACATTTTCTGGGCCATCATAAATGTCATACGGTTTGCAAACGAAGGACATGCTCAATCACCTCCATGATACAAAAAAAATTTATCAAATCAAATGCGCATTAAAAAACTTTAAATGCAAACTGCAGGTTTAAAAAAAATGAGAGAATTATTATGATAAGTCTGCACTGGCAAATTTTGTTCCTGGAGTCTAAAACAACAGTTCCAGATAACCACAGATAACTAATATGCTCAACCAGAGCCTGTTTATGCCAGGTAACGAAGACAGTAAAGCAGTAAAGTTTAAACAATTACAGTAACATAATTAATATCATACCTGGACAGGTTCTTATTTTGCTATCTGTGTTAAGTCACAACCTATTAAATCTAAACCACGTTCTCTTTTGAGGAAGACTGGAATTGTCAAAGCCAAGAGGTTTTTTTTTGAAACTAATAGATTTTTCTCTTCTGCCGCATACGTCCAATTTCAGGGATTAAGTTACAGGCAATACTCCCTTACGTCTACAACTGCTGGCACTGTTTCCAGTTCTGAGCAGACTGGTTCATACAGTCCATTAAAACTCTGAATTAAAAAGAGAGAAAAATTTTCAGTATTACAGAAGCTACCTAACTGTAATTCAAGTAAAAGCTACAAAAAGACAGAGTTAAAACTTCTTCTGAGGTTCTTCCACTTCATTATGAGCCAATGAAGAGGACAGAAGGATAAAGAATACATAAACGTAACACTGAGCTGCCACAGAGGTCCCTTCTGTACGAGCTCGTGTGAATGGGTTCTATAGGCATCGATGCATTTGGATGGAGTTGTAACAGAAAACAGTAGGCCAAAAACTGTAACATCACCTGCTGAAAACGTAGCATATGAAAATTTCCCAAGGACGAACGAGCCCTGAAGACTAGTACTCATGCTGAATCTGCAAGAACTAACAAACTCAGGACAACAACAGCCTGCTCAGTCCGCCCAAGGCCATTACAATCAACAACAGACAAAGAGACTCGGCCCACATCCAAGAGGCTGGTGACTCCTACACGCAGACAAGACTGCAGGATTACATTTATACCTAAAGAAACAAAGATCCCTCTGAGGGACTTTCCAAGCACCCGCCCCGAAGCCACAAGTTGACCCTCCACATGTGAGCACACAGCTGGGGCTGCCCCCCTAAGCTGCTGCTCCCCCAGTAACCACAGGTGAGCGTGCAAGTCAATGCCAGTGACTAAATGAATGAGTTGTGCAAATAGTTACCTGCTTTTAACAATAATGGCTTGGTTCTACTAATAACAATAGCTAAAGGAGTAAAAAGTGTTGGAAGAAATTTTTGTTTCTCTCTCTGCCTCACTTCAATTCCCTATGAGGGAAGAGGGATTTACAAAACAATCCTTAAACTTCCTGTAACATTCTAACTTGAAGTCCCAGATTGGAGTACATAATTTATAATCACTGGTAAAGGAAAATGATGCACAATTTTCAGCTGTTATTGCCCTCACAACATCTGTCTTATCAATTCAATCCTTGTAATTAATGGCAGGGGCTTCCAATATACTCCATGTATGTGCACATTCATGCAGTTTGCAGTGTGATTTAAATGTAACAGAAGTAAAATAAATGTATGCATTGAGTTTACCCTGATGTCATTTTATATAAACTCCTTTTGAAGAACAATGGTATAATCTTGAAAATTTCAATGGACTAAGTTTAGGTAAGAAACACAGAAGAATGATACGCTCTTCTGCATTTTTATATGCAACTGCAATGGATGCTAAACCATAAAAGCCTACCAAAAGAAAAACAACCTTCATGACACCTCTAAACTTGTTTCACTAAATTACATTTCCATTTTTTGACTTTTGAATTTTTCTGAGAAAAAGATTTATAGTGAAAGGAGAAATTTACCTGAGATGCTGATGACATACATATAAATATTGGAGGTAAAAATTGTTTTCTCCCTTACAATCAAAGACTATTCCACCTTCTCTGTAGAGAGTACCTTCCTTCCCTTCTATTCAGTGCAGAAGTACGTGGTAGAGAAAACTCCCGATGCTGTTTCAGCTTCTTTGCAGCTAAAAATCTCAGAATTCCATCAGGGTTTCCAGACAGACTCACAGGGGAAGGAGGATAGGTAATGAATGCTCACCGCCACTACAAATCTTACAGGACTACACTTTCCTAAAAGTAAATTTTCTATATTGGACAGTCAACATGTGGACTGTACGTGGCTGCAAGTATCAAGCCACAAAATTATACGACATTGATGCTGGTTTCAGAATCCTCACAAATTCTGTAACTATTTTTGGCTTGACAGTGAAGTTTAGAAAGAACTCTGCCTCTTCCTCCACATGTATGTTCTCCACATTTTATTTTCCAGTGTCCATTAATTCTTTTTCTTAAGAACATGGCCTAGATCGAACGCATAGCTGTACATTGACTTTAAGATGCTCACATTTTCAAACTGAATTTGTATAAAGTTTATGAGGAAGCTGTTGGTACTTTTCATTCCAATCAGTTTCTGTTGTAAAAACAAAGCAAAATTCAAAAAGGTAGAACATCAGTTTGGTTTTCTAAGTGTATTTCCAGTCTAGCTTTGAATTTCAACTCGCTTTCTCAAGAAAGACAGTTGTGCTCCTTGAAAGCGTAAGACTTCTATTCTACCAGCTGCCCGAAGTACACCAGTGCAAGATTTACGAGCCACGGCTCCAGGCTAGAGTCAAAATATTCTTGTCCTTTCTCGGGGGGCTGACTCTGCACAGCCCAGCTGTGACTGTGCAATTGAACTCATCCCCCAGATTCAGCTATGAATTGAATTTTCAGCAGCTCCATAGGCAGATCATTTATAGCTTACCAAAAGGGTACAACCTATTTTAAAACCTACCAGCTCGACTGTCTCCCACAACAAAAACAGATTTTCATTTCAGCACCTGGTCAAATAACTTAAAGAGGTTTGAACTTGAGCTGAATCTAGCTCTAAAATAAACTGTCTTTAAACTTTCATAAAATTCTATTCAGTAGCTTTGCCTAACCACAAAAAAAACCTATTCACAGGTAATTACCTTCCTTTGAATTCATCGCACAAACCGCAGCTCTGGCTGCACACCAAATGGTAAGCACTGTGGTAGATTTAAAGATACAGCATAATAGAAATAAGTCAAATGTTTTGACCATCTTTCAAACAGGGGAAAAAGGAGGAACCAGGCTTTCATAGGTCAGTCAGCTGATATAGTTCCTGGAAAAAGAGGGAGGAAAATATGCAAAACTATTTGTAAGCACCCAGAAAGCAATACAAAGAGCTAACACTGATTTGCCACTAACCAACAGCTACATCCATCAAAATGAACTTCATCAGAGAATAACTGGGCTTGCAGATAAGAGAAATCATAGCTGTCTTGATAGTTTGTAAGGCCTTCTGCAGTACCTCACCTGTTGTTCTTATTAAAAAAACATATGGGAACATGACGTAAATAAAACTACTAGAGAGCAAGTACAAAACTTGCTGGAAAATGTTAACTTGGAATACGTCAATAGTTCAGTGACAAATATGAAGGATTATATATTGATTTTTCCTTCACGGTCTGTCTCCGCCTCCAGCCTTCAAATTTTTAACTCTCTGGTCCCAAACTTGCTGTAAAAAGTCTTCACTCAGGTCTTTATTCTGGCAGAGTAGCAAGCAGTAAATAAAAGCATACTGCTGAAAAAACAGAAGTGTAGTGCAGAGGTTACAGACATTAATCAGTCTCGGCTTCTCTTACGCATAAAGTACATTCTGCACGTTAAACCATGTGCTATTGTATGTGTTGGGGAGGGGGGGGTTGTCAGGGGCCAAGCATCTTTGATACACCAGAAGCAGTTATCACAGCTGCATTTAATTCCTGGGGCATGTAATGCCATTTAGTCACAGCACTTAACAAGGGAGCTCAAAGGTAGTGACGGTAGACCAGAGTAGCGGTACGGTTGAACAAGGGATATTGCTCCTTTTCCTACTCACTTTTCTTTCCTTTTCTCCCACCTCCTGATCTCCCCAGCTCTCTTCCTTAATTTTAGAAAAAGAATATCCCTACATTTTCCCACTGTATGATCTTTGGATTGGCCACCATGAAGCTAAGGCAAGAAGTGTTACTGATTCTGCTGGGCCTGTGAGCATTAGACACAAGGGAGATGGTCCCTTCCTTTCTGGGCATTTAAATCACATTAAGTAACCAACACCATGCAGAGTTGTACTCTCTCACCTTCAAGTGCTTAACAGTGCAATTGGTTCTCTCGCATAGCACAGAGTACATGAAACTCTATAAAGTTATTTCTAAATCCACTCCAGACAGTAGATGAGTTCTTTCCTTGCCCTAGCTCTGACCCTGGCTTCCCTAGGCACATTGTGCCACATCGGTACCCGCTAACGCCTGCAGCACGTGCTCAAAGGCAAGAGCAGCCCTCAATTGTCATCTCTCCTTACTGTCTGCTCAACGGGGAGCTTACTAGTCTTTTCTTTGACGGTACAACTGCAAGGTTCAGCTGTTCTCCCTTTCCTTTAGAGCTGTGAACAGAGCAAGAAGTGACCCTTGCAGAAGCAATGCTATTCCAGTTGCTGTCCTGCTGCTTGGAGTTAAAAAGTGCCAAAGAAGAGGACAGCTAATATTGCCTGATGCAGGAATGTGGTTATTTCTCAATCAGCCAGGGACAGTTTGGTGACACATAAAAGATCATTTCTTTTGAATAGGTAAGAGCACATGAGCTGCCTCAGAAGATTCAGCTGTTTGTACATGGAGATTCAGAACGACAAAACCTATATCCATGCAGCAAAGGAGGAATTAAACATCATACTGCATCTGCTGGTACCCAAGAACATCTATTTCTAGTGCCTTGCAGAATTTTAATCTGTGAAGAGAGATATGGGGGATCTGCAGCCACTCAATCATAAAAGGGTGTCAGGAAACTTCTTGGAAACCTCTTAAAGGGAAGCAAAAGCAAAGCAGTCTAAGACAAATAAATAGTCATCATAGAATAAAGGAATAAAATACAAGATGGTTGGTTTGCCCCCACAGAAATGGTCAAACAGAACTTGTCCTTGAACCAAAAGCAACTGCCAGCCTAGGGCAAGTACTGCTTGGGACGAAGGCTGCTGAAAACTGAGACTGGGTAGACATTTTCAGATGCCAGACCAGGTCTCACATCTTTGTCCGCTATGGACATGGCATGCCCATCATTCCCTTCATGTGCTGAAAGACTTCAGTAACTCCCTGCTATACACCGTAAGAGAAAATATCCTGTACCTACCTTTATTTCTGAAGCAAATTATTTTTGAGATCAAATAGTAATTCAGTTATTAAGTTTGTAACTTGGTTATTCACTTCAGCATAGTAAGCAGAGTGCTTAATACAACTAATACAGCGAGAAAAATTTAAGGAGACACTCTTCAGAGGAATTGAAGGAAAGGTTCAGTAGTCGACTGACATGAAATTTTCTAGCTGGGAGCAAGGTAATTATTTGATGACATACAGAAGAGAGAAGGAAAGAGATTGTGAGAGAAAGTGAATATATAGTCTTTTATCTAGACATCACAATGCATGTTTTGTTTTGTTTTGTTTTTTTAAATCTAGTAATTACACCAATAATTGAAACTGAATTACTTACACTACTGAAAATACCTATAGAGAGACTGGAATCTACACTACAGTTGAGGGCAGTGTAATCATAAAGCTGCAGTCACATTACTGCTCTCAAAACACCTGCCATCTCCCAGTCTCAGTAGAGACGAACGTAATTGTACCGTACTGCGATCCCTTTTCTCAAAATGGTATTTCTTCATGCTGTTTCCATGGGACGGAAATCAAGCTGATCCTGAGATGATGATGTCCCCCTAATGTTTCCAGAAATTGTGACGGACTAAATCTCAAGGACAGAGAGAGAAATCTCCTGACAAGTCCCCAGACAAGTAATAGCTATCTTGAAAAAATAAAGGACGGAGAAATTAAAATTATCAAGAACATAAGCTGTTACAGATCCTTAATTTTAGAGAAAAAGAGTAATTTTTACACTTATAATTAAAGCATTCTGATCCTTTGCAATGCTGCTAAATATAAAATCCCTACCAGACACATCTAAACCATGTTCTCTTACATTGCTTATTAAAATTTGCTTTCTCTGACTAGAATCTGAAATTTGAGTTAAGCAACTATCAGCACTATCACTTTTATGATTGAATGTAACAGGGAAACGGAGAAATCGAGATCCAAAATAAAAATAATAACAACAAATCTACAAAACACCATTTCATCGTTAACACTTCAGAGTGAGAATTTTCTACAGACAGCCCACTGGAGTTAACGAGCATCCAGACTCATCTCTGAAACGATGTATTTAGGAGTAGGTGGATAAAATGGGGGTAAAAGCCAAGAAAAACAGAATTTTGGGGTAGCATTTAAGTTCTGAACAACATCTTCACTCGTTTTTCATGCACATGACTCAGCATCACTGCAACTGCTTATAACAAAAAAAAAAAATCATGCCGAGTTTTGCTTAACTATGCTCTAACTTTTCTCTAAACTGGAGACAGCATTTATGGTAAGCATAATCTAACTGATGGTTATGAAAAGACGAGCCCATTTAGACAGATGTCTGATTCTCCATGGACATTTTTTCTCCAGGAGAAACAAGAAAGGCCTGCAGCCTTAACTGCCTTTTCCGAATTTATGGTGGCAGAACTGTCCATCTGGATTAGTGTCATCTGCCCTTTTAGAAAAATATCAGTGCCTGTAAGGCTTTCAAAGATAAATTATCTATGTGAAGGGAAGATTCCATGTTGACCTACTGAATTTTTTTTTTTTTCCTATTAAGATAAACTCAAATAAGAGTTTTCTCCAAAAAGGTAATTATATTTACGACTTCCATCAAAACTATCCACTAAAAATTGGAAAGCACTAAATGTTACTATGTTTAATACTCCACAGACTGTCCATAAAATTCATAAGGTCTTCCTAAAAAGAGCTAACTTAAAAGGAACTGACAAGACAAATACGTTATTATTGCAGCTGTGAGACTTGGGCAGAATCACTGAAGCTGTCTTGAACCAGAGTTGGAGACATGGAACTCACTAAAGTGGAGCAGTTTGCAAACAGTAATACATCTGTCCATTGCAGAAGTATTGCAAAGCTGAAATAACATAGCAAATACACCCAGTCTTTAGAAAAAAAAAGGCAAGAATAACATTTGTCAAATAACTTGCTCACTGGTTCAGCATCTGTAGTTAAATAAGACTGACAAAATTCTTTCCATAGGAAGAGATCCTACCACGAGATCCACTGCAGAGGATAATGTTATCAACGTGCTGTAAAAGCACTAGCTCACAAGTTAAGGCTGGTTATACAACGTACCACACGTATGCTCACACGCTTGCACAGAACAGTTGTCTGTCACTTTATGTGTTTTTTCTTCCGCTATGCAAATGCAATCAAATCAATTCATTAACAGTAAGATGACACAAATGATAATTTTATTAAAGGATGGAGGGGTAATAGGGCATAACGTGGACGGTACTGGGCTAGTTCCTCCTCCTAGCAGAGAAACACTACCTAAGTTACTCTAGGCAAGGAATGACAAACAAAATGCCTGTCCATTCTTGGTAATGCAGGAAAGTCCATTGGCTTTTGTCTAGAAGTAATGTGAATATAAATCATAAGAGATTAGCACAAGCTCTTCCTGCTCTGTTTCACTAGCTACTCTCCATTTCTACACAGAGATAAAGAAGAAAGGATCTTATAACACACTATTTTTGAAGGACTACCGGGGGGGCGGGCGCGGAGAGAGAGAAACAAAATCTATTAATTACAGATTTTCATCAGCCCTGGATTAGAGGCCCCATCTTCTTTGAAGGTTCTAATTCACCGAAAGCAATAAGTACTGGTGCTACAAATAAGAAGAAAGAATGTAAAACTGGGCTAAAATGACATTACCATTTTCCAAGCAACACTCCTAACCACAGAACAGCTAGTGTTCTTTTAATAATTTAGTTCTTCACATATTTTCTTCCCATGGCACCCAGTTAAACAGAAGAGGGTAAAATTAACTTAAGCTCTTTGCACCCCCTGTGAAAATAGCATGCTTGAAAACTTGTGGGTGAAAGAATGCAAAACAAACATAAATCAATGGTTTCATTTTTAAGCTTCCTACCTTCTAAAATTACATTTCTGCATTTTTTCATCTACAAATGTTTGTAAAAAGCATTCAAAACTAATAAAAATAATGCAAGAGTGTGAGTTGGTCACACTAAGTAGAGTATTTCACCAGCAGCTATTTATATGTGAAAACACTGTATTTCCCATTATGAGATAGTCTACAATAAATGAGCAGTCATTGCTCAAGCTGTACTTTTCTAAACAATTAACTGAAGCAGTGAAATATTATTTCATTTTATGTCTTCAGCAGCTCACACATCCTATGGAATTTGTGGTTTATACTGAGTACGCAGAAATACCTTGTTTAGCTTTCAGATGTATAAGTGAAGGAATACAAGTTCTGATAGATAGTTTTGACTTCACAGTGGTGTACCAGGATACATAAATTGCAAGAAACATGTTTTTATTTACACTGATTTACATTGTTGGCTGATTTTCATTCTTACACTGAAAGGAAATATAAATGTTATTTATGTGCATAATAATGAGATAATAATGAGTTGAATTATTGCACAGGCACCAGTCTTGTATACTTTCTTGTTCTGAGATTCAGACTACAAAACCAAGAAATTCAATTATTTTTTTTAAATAAATCAAACCATGCCTTCAGATGTGATTACTGTTATTATTGCTTATAAATAACTATTTATATCAAGCAAAATACAGTCAATAGCCATCTACCTTCTCTATTAAAACAGGCTGTTTTCCTCATGGGAATTTGAGATGAGAATCTTGGTAGTCACAAAGGGTTACACTTCTCACTCAAAAACAGAAAGAAAGAAAAAAACCACCTGAAATCTGAAAGATGCCAGTTTTATCAATGGCCTTTAACATGCAGGCTGAAGGAAGCAGAGTTTATAAGCAGCGGTATAAGGAGAATCTCAAGAAGAAGTTGCCTGCAAATCTGGTATTTGACAAATAAATCAGAGATTATCATCGGTCTATTATTAATACTTTGCATAATTATACACAATAAGCTTGAGATTGCTGGAGTCACAAAAGTCCTAAAATGGAAAAAAATTAATACGTGTAATCAGTCAGCTACCACTCTTGGTACTCCTTCAGCCAAAACTTGATAGAAAGAAGACATGACTTCAGTATAATCACTATTTTACCCTTCCTAACAATCTGAACAGTAATTTATATATGAAAATGCATTCAGTGATCTAGCTAACCTCTCAAGGCAATTCAACAATCATTTCACTTACCGGACTGAAAAAGAACTTTAATTGAATTGTAGCACAGTTCTGCAGAAAATCTACATTTTCATGTATATGCTTTATGTATTTAAAGACATCTGAGCACACTCTGTAGAGTGGCACAAGAAAATGGATCTTACCACTGCAGCTGGAACTTGATGCATTTTTGCAGCCGGCGTTCCTGGGCGTGGGTAAAATTGATTAATAAACAAGCTTGGAAATCTGTACTGTTCTACAAGTTTCATTGTTTCTTGAAAATCTTCATCTGTCTCTCCTGGAAAACCACAGATGATGTCTGTAGCAATCGTTATTCCAGGCACTCTGTAAAGAAAGGAGAAAGGAACATTGAGCTAACGACATGCAGAAGTCTTGCTCCCTTAAAATCTAGTGTATACAGCCTTTGAGACCTAAATTGAGGGAGGGATAAAAATTTTTTTAATACCATTGCTTGGTAATGAAAAATGCATTTGGTACTCAGTCGAGAGCACATGGAATAGAAGAAAGATATTGCAGCAAATATGGGATTAGGATTGTGACAGAAGAGTGAAAACATCTGGATCAACTTCTCCTTCCTTCGAAGTGATAGGTGATCAGCAGAGCTTGCAAATTTCTTGAATTCTGATTACTTAATCCACAAAATTTATAACTTCTGAGACGTAGCCACTACAATTTGTAAACTATTTAATGTTTTATAATGCTGCTATTGAAGTAGAACAGGATATCCAAAAGAGGGGACTGGCATGCCATATAACCTAGCAATTTTCAACCAAATTGGTTTTGGAGCCCGTAAGACATCTTGTAGTCACAAATTAATTTCTAACTCAATACTCTATAAAATCAGCCTATGCCTCGCTTTAAAAGGAAAACAAAATACTTCAGTTTACAAACGCACAGGTATTGAGCTCTCTCGTTATTTAGCAAGGTCACTGTTTCCTACCTGTTCCCCTCGGACTGAGTATGCAGAACCCTTACACGCAGCGCCTTAAGAGAGCGCAGCTAACAGAGGTGACCAACCGACGCAGCAGTTGGCACAGCAGGACGCACAGAAGAGGGTGAACTAAGGGGGCCTCCGTTGAAATTGGGCCACAGTAACAGTCTTAGGGTGGTAACATGGCCCTGAGCATTTTCGCCAGTAGATGTTGGAGTAGTCTTCCCTGCTAAGGTCGAGACCTGCAGTCAGACTGAGCTTCAGCTGGTGGATGCAGCCCTCCAAGTCCCAGGCTGCCGGGAGTCCCTAGGGGCTCTCTCCGATGCCAGGAGAGATGGGCCTCTGTCCTGCAGGAGCTGTGCCAGGCAGGTTGTGCAGCGTCGGAGAAGATGAAAGGGAAATAGATAGGATCTTCTCTGCAACTCAACAGCTTGAAGAGCCTCAGCCTCCATTTGCAGTACAGAATCAAGTAGTATCAATTCCCATTACTAAGGGAAGTGAAACCTCTGGAGAAGGGGAAGGATGAAAGTCGGTGACTTCTGACACCCAGAGGAAGGATCTTGCCCTACCTAAGGGCTTACAACTACACAACAAGTTCACCATCCTCAAAGCTGAAGGAGCCAGATGAGCCGACAAGCATAGTGTCTGTTCCACCTAACCCCTAAACCACATAGGACTACCAAGAAGCAGCGGTGAGTTACCATAATGGGTGACTCTCTGCTGGGGGGGACACAGGCACCCATCTGTCAACCCGACCAAACATCTAGAGAGGTTTGCTGTCTGCCAGGGGCCAGGATCCAGAATGCTGTGGGCCTCAGCTGGTTCTCTGACTACTACTCCCTGCTGTTATTTCACGTGGGCACAAACAATACTGTGAGGGGAAACCTGGATGGTATTAAAAGTGACTACAGAGCAGCAGCGGTCAAGGGCATGGAAGCTCAGGTGGTGCGCTCCTCATCGGGAAATACTTTTTTACTGAGGGTGACCGAGCACTGGTACACGTTGCCCAGGGAGGCTGTGGAGTCTCCCTCCTTGGAGATATTCAAAAGCCATCTGGATGTGGTTCTGGGCAATTGGCTCTGGGTGGCCCTGCCTGAGCAGGGAGGGTTGGACAAAATGACCTCCAGAGTTCCCTTCCAACCTCAACCCTTCTGTGATTCTGCGCCACGGCCCAGAAAAATGAGTCCTACAACCAAGAGATCACGGCACAGTATTTACAGAGCACTTTATGGGACCCAGGAGATCTCAACTCAGTTTTCCAAATCTGACACTAGCCAGCTGGACAACCACTGCCCTATGAGAAACTGTGAAACCAGTTTGTTTTGTATTCGGCCTGCTTGTGTAAAGTGGGAATAATGATAAACCTTTTCTACAGAGAGGCAGGGAAGGACAGTGCTCAGAGCTCCCTACTGACACAGACGAAACTTTCTGCAACACAGAGTTGATTCTACGCTATCAGTAACATCGATGAACTGGCGAGAACATGATTTATGAGGAAAAGTCAGAACCCTATAAAGATATTGGTGGTAGCTGAATTAAAGCTGGCTCTGTTTCAAGTGGGGAGAATAGATTAATGACTTTCAGAGGTCGCTTCCAACCTAAATAAGTTCTTAAGTAGGTCACAGGCAATGCCACAAGCAAAGCTCACACCTGAGCCTAAGAAGGGGTCTCCAATGTAAAGAAATGACTGGAAGGTTTCTCTTCCCCCAAAAGACAGCAGAACTGTAAATACAAACGCGTGCAATCCGAATGACATTTATAAAGCATTTGAATGGCCAAAGAGAACTATCATTTCGTATTAGACAGCACATCACCACAGAAAAAATAACGCTGTGGTTACAGTGGGTGAAGAAACGTCAATTTGAATAGCTGAAAGAAAAACGTCCTGCTACGACGAGCTCTACTGGAACAGAAGAATCTGTTGGCAAAAGGCCCAAGGAAGGGGAAGCAGAGAATATTGTTCTTAGTAATTTGATTAGGTGCAATATCAGAGCGTGCATAGCTTATATTCACCATAGCAGACTTCATGCAAACAAAATATGGTAGTAAATATCTTCTGTGACTTTTTTTAAACTTAAATCCATTTTTTATTTAAGTATTGGCAATGAGCTTATACTAAAGCAAATGTCTTGGCCTCCTTTTTACATGTGTCTGCATATATAGTTAGATGCACAGGAATTTATTAGACATCATATTATTAGAATCTTCTTTCACCTTTTCCTTAAGAAAAATCCCCAGACAAGAAACCAAATTCTTTCAATTCCTTTTTGAGTTCATGAATCCAGACTCCATCGTTTGAGATGAAGTTAAAACGTGGTATTTGAATGCCAAATTAAAACCAGTATAAAACCAAACGTTTTCAAGGACTTGGTCCAACAACCGTAAGTGGGAAACACAAGCTGAATATTGCTCAGAACAGCAAAAACCCGCGGAACTGTTGGCTAAATAGCCTCAATCACCACTGCTTTCTTAAGACTGACGAACTGCAAGATACGAAGTTCTGCTTCATATCAAGTAACAATAAAATTCATTAGCTTTAAGGACTGAGTGAACAGAAAAGCACTGTATCCTGCAACTTGGTTTCGTTCACATCGCAAACACCTTGTGCAGTAACAGTAACAAAAAGTACATTACTTTATAAATCAGTATCACATAACATCAGCTGCCGTTTCTCAGAACATGAACAGAACATTCATTATGTTTGACAAAACCATTATAATGATGTTATTTTAACCATTTTAATGACACTATTGGCAACAGTCAAAGCATTTATTACCAATGCTAATAGTAATACCATTCTTTATAAAGGTTTGGTTGTTGCTATAGCAACATGAATTATAAGGCCCAATCAAGCCAGATACAATAAAATACACTCTTTTTCTCCATAACACCAGTTGTCATTCAGTTAAAAGGAAATTACATATTTTAAAAATTCATAAACTCTACAAATGTCTGAACTCCATTTGGTGATAAGGTGTTAATTATCTTAGTAATTAGATTTCCTTCTGGATGGAATTATTACACACAAAGAAAAGCCAGGGTAGGAAAAGAGAGTAAGGACCACAGTGTATTTAGCAACAGCAATTAATTACAGTTCAATCCAGTATAACTGTCTAAAATATGACATTGCATAGTGCATTTTTATACCACTGTTGATTATATTGTTCAAAAAGTTGTTTTAAAAGTGAAGAAAAGCATGAGATTTCACTCAGAATAAAATCCAGTTATTGACAAAAATCAAGCTCTTAGCCTTTCTCAAAGTATTGATGAACAAAAATAAGTACAATTAGTTCCAGATGCCAAACATCATCTCTTAATGAAAAAAGAGGGGAAAAAAGATATAATTGTGGAAAAACATGAAGCACATATACACTTCAAAATTAAAGTGACCTTTGCTCTGACAGTCTGAAAGAGAGCAGTACAAAATTCCTTACTGCATAGATTCAGATGATGTTCAAAAAATTGTCCCAGCTGTGAAATACAATGCAAAATTACACAAGAACAATTTCTTGTGCATTAGCCAATATTAAAGTGGTTTTTGAAATGAAATGCAGTTCATCTATTCTGAAGTGAACAAAGAAAAAACTGCTAAACCCCAGTAAGCATTTTGTAACATTTATTACATAAAGGTGTTTACAATAAGTCTAAAAATTCAATTGCAGCAAACGTTTTCTAGGGTCAGTAGAGAAGCTCCACAACACATTGTTCAGTGACCCAAGAATACACAGTGGTCCTTAGGAAAGATAAAATGATTTTTAAAAAGCGTAAGTTGCTCCAAACATACAGAATTCTGGATGCTCCTTATAGCCCAGCTAACGGAGATGGTCAGTCTCTTTCAACACTTCTGAACATAAAATGACTTAAACTTTGCCAGCAATTTCAAACTCTCATAATCCTGACAAACACCTAGAAAGATTGGGTGCTATCATTTTATCTGGTAATCATAAATCTTGCAAGATTTTTTCCTCAGAAGACATACTATCGTCTCCGTTCACTCAA
Source organism: Cariama cristata (assembly GCF_000690535.1). NCBI lineage: Eukaryota > Metazoa > Chordata > Aves > Cariamiformes > Cariamidae > Cariama > Cariama cristata. The sequence goes on from NW_009595072.1 coordinate 69,536, forward strand.
CTTGAGAGACCAACAAAAAAACCAGAGTCCCAAGTCAACTCTCAATTGGAACATTTTACAATAAAATTGTGGAATTTCAGAAAACGATGAATTTAGGAATAAGCAATGCCATGTATAAGATAATAGAGCCCTAATCCTAGAATGTTTGGTTGGAAGGGACCTTAAAGATCATCTGGTTCCAACCCCCCTGCCTTGGGCAGGGACACCTTCCACCAGACCAGGTTCCTCAAAGCCCCGTCCAACACTTAGGGTTCCTCAACATTCTCTCCTTTACGTCCCTCTACATAGACAAATCCCTTCCGTTTACTCAAGTAGATTTATGCTCTGTCATCCTGAACCAGACCAGCAATACAATCACCATCATCTTGGGCAGTTCTGGCCATCCAAAAAGAAGCAACTACTTCATCTTACGGTAAAGAAGTGTCCATTTTAGTGTGATGTTGTAAGGACCACCACACCCAGAAATGACCACGAACAAGTGCTGAGCGGACAGATACCCCAAACCTCACAGAAAGGAGGAACAAATGTGTTTGAATGGACACAGAAGAAATGCAACATCTTACCCTCTACCTGAAGAGGAACCAAGTCAGCCTCTTGGGTCAAAGAAAAAAAAAGTGTTTTACCTCCCAAAGGAGCAGCTGATGCCTGGAAGTGAAGTCACGGGTAAGTAAAGACCGTGCTGTGGATAACTGCGGCCCTGAGAATTCCCTCCTCACAGCTCACAGGTATCCGAGTGAGCTCTAAACAAGTCCAGAAGAATAAACCAGCGTGAGGTGAGCTCTGTGCTACTACAGCTAGGTCGTTCCTGGAGCTCCATTTGCTCAGGTATCTCTGTTGCATATCACTACCCAGCAAGCAGCGCAGGCATACCCTCACAGGGACAACCTTCCTGCATTTTTCTGCCCAGGGGACTTCGTTACCGATGTTAGAGAAAACAGAAACTGGACTAGGTGTAACAGGAAAGTATAGCAGATACGGCAGTGACAGTTACCACAGACTGATTCACCAACGGAGGGAAGTTAGAGAAGTTATCTTCTTGATGGAAGGTAAGTTGGGAGTGAAATGCCTGGTCATTTGATTTAGGAAAGAGACAAAAGTGTCAAGCTGCCAAAAATAAAACAGTAAAAAACCCACACACCACCATATTTTCACAGAGCAAGATGTCTAAGAAAATCATCAGCAAAAGTGTGAAAGCTGCTAGGATTCAGGTGTTACATGGATCACTTCATGTGGCTTTAGGTACCGAAAACATTTCCTGTAGCAATAACCATTACAAACCAAATCCATGCTCAGGGAAGAAATTATGTAAAGGAGCCAAAATTCATCAGAAGCTTCACCTGCTCATGTGACTACCTGAATTCTTTCGCATGATCACATATTCTTCCCACTTCCCTTTCAGCAATTAACATTTAAATCCAGCAATGACTTAAAGCCACCAACTCGCTCTTAACCGAGATCCTCCACCTCCATCCCTCCCCGTACAACAAAATACTGGATTAGAACAAAGAGCTATATGAATAAATGTAAAACGCTGTATGTTCTTACAGAAGGGTACAAGAACTGCCGGGGAAATCTAGAGTAATTAAGGTCAAAACAAAATATATGATGACCTAGCAGCTTCTTGATTCACAAGTTAGAAATTCGCATTGAAAAAAATGTTAGGAAAAAAGTGGAATTCTTATGAAAATAAAACCAGTCTTCTCTGAAATGTTATTTCAGCCTCATATCTTATTTTGTATTTTAGAACCTTTCTGCAGTATGTGCCCGTTAAGGTAACCTGCAAATAAAATGAAGTTAATGGATGAAATAATTTGAAGGTATCTGAGAGGTGGTTTTTCAAGCATGTTTACAGAACCTAACAGGCATCTCAACGTGCCATTTTGTGTTGGAGCTGAAGAAGATGTTTGCATCTTTCCCATGACCACACACAGTCCCTCCAGAAGCCCCTTTTCATCCCCGCCCCCCATTTTTTTTTTTATTTTTAATCTACAAGGCCTAGTCTTGTGGGATTTCTGACTTAAACTTGAATTGCTCACCGAGGAGTCGCGTGAGCTGGAGCTAGCACAAGAGAAACAGACTGCCCAGCTGGAAGCACTGCCTCTTTCAAAGGCTAGCAACAACATGAAACCTCACCCTGCCTCTCTCTCGGACTATATGGAGATTAACCTCAGAAGGAAGCCACGGCAAGAGCCCCACGCTTTCAGAAATGGATTCAGCCTACTTCTGATCTGAAACCCTCCTGTGCTTCTCTCTCTCTCTCTCCATGGACTCTGAATGGAGCACAGCACAACATACTCCTCATTTAAGTGTCTGGAGTTCGGCGAGTAAACCTGAACATAATTTCTAAAGCAGGGAGTTTTCAATGTTTTTCAGTTTATTATCTACCCTAAATTATGCAATGGATGTATAAACTTCTAATAAATGGATATCCACTGACAATGTTTTTCTTAGTAATCTTTTCCATATGTGTTTAAAAGTAGTCCAGGATGTACAAGTTCAAAACCCCTGTGGTAGAAAAGAGAGCTCTTTTAAACCCTCATATCAATTGTTCAACTGATTTACACGTGGAGTGAAACTGGAAAGCACCTCGGTTCAATGACAATAGACATTTCATTAACATTTCTGCATGAAGTCTTTTAAATGATAACAGACCGAGCCTTACGGCCAGATATAAACTATCATTTGGTATGAGCGCTTATCCAAATGCGGTTATATATATCGTGAACATTAATACTTAAGAAACTGATATAAGCAAACAAGCAGTACCATCAAATTTGCTACTGAACTTGTTATTAATCTTTACATGAAATTCTCTTTAACGCTGCCATTTCCTTTTCTAGTGTTCAGTTGCTGTAGACTCACAATGACATCATCGAAATTATCAGGACAAACAGCGGGAGATTCTCCAACTAAACGTAGGATAAGTAGGGAAGATCCAACTGTGACTTCAAGAAAGACATTTAAAATACTACTATAAAATTTAGTAATAAAAGTATAAATGGCAAGACAGGACAGACATTTCAGACTGCAATACAATCTAGAAGAACAGAGAGACGGCAAGATATTGGAGTGAACATGGCCAGGGAGTCAGACCTCAATAAAATAAATAATGTAAAAGTAGTATCCGTTTCCAGTTTTCTATAGTTAGTATTAATATCTTTAACTTCAAGCTTTGTTTACATCTGAGGGACCTTATGTTTGCTTCCAACAAACTGTCCATCAGATCGAGCCAACTGAAAAGATGAATTTACTGCATTTTGATTGCATGTCTATTAAAGGTGTAATGAACTGTAATGGAAAAAAACTAAATGCATACTACATCCAACAGTGTCAGATACATACTGACAGAAAAAGCCTCACTCCCCAAAAAAGCAAGCTGGTAACATTTAGGGCAAGAAAAAAATTCATTTAATAAACTATCATGCTTAAACTTCATTATTTTTAATCTGTGTTGCATATTAGTTATTCAGGCCTTCCATTTTGATTACTTTTAGCAAATTTAGACCTGTTTGCAGCGTATATATTCCTATTAAATACAATAGCATGAGATTCCACCCTGGCAGGACACCTGCTAACATCTTTTATTCATGTATGTGTTCCTGCTGCAAAGCAATTATATTATTTCAAATATTGTAAAATGTTCTCTATTACTGCCTAACACAACCCCAGGTTGTCTCACAAATCTGTTCTCCTTCAACCCGCAGTTTGCCTGCATCAAAGCGGAGATAACTTTCTGTTGTTTTTAACAGTCTGCAATGGCTTTATTTATAAGTCAAGTCACTTCTTTACTTTCAGTCAACTACTGAAACACCGAATACTAGCAGATGTTTAAGTCAGTCATACTTTGTTTACGTGTGTAAAACGCACCATTTTAAGACTTTTTTTTTTTCTTTAATTGTTTTCACAGCTTGGATCCTACCTCTCTGAAACTGGTTCTCAAGACACAATAAATCAGTCAAAGAAATCGTAATGCTGTATTGTTTATATGTTGGAGTTTAAAAAAAAAAAACAAAACAGACAAACAAAACCCAGACTTGACCACAGAGAAACCCCCCGAGTATTTCTTCAGAGGATCCTCGCAGATTTCCCTGAAGAAAGGCGTATGTGCATACACATGCGGGAGAATAATTGGCAAGACCATAAATCCTACCGTTTAATTTGGGAGGTGGTTCATGGTGAAACACTTCAGATTTCAAGGGCAGCAGAAACTACATATTAAGCCCAGCCTGACAGGTACGGAGTCACTGTGCGCATTCTGCTTTTTGCATCCCACGCCTTACAGAGCAGTAAAGGCTGCTCACGGTGGCGATTCCCACAGGGAATCCCACATTACACCTCACCTTCGTGATCTGCAGCAACTTCCAACCAATTTGCAAGTGCAGCTTAAGAGGTTGGTTTTGAACTCTGGAGTCGGTAGTGGTTTTGATGTAAGTCACCTTAGAAAGGCTGTAGAATAGTAGCTGTGATCAAGATGCACAATCTAACAGCTCTCCAGAGTTTAACTGAGAGTGAGAACAGGTATTTTTTTTATGACTCTTCTTTTCCAAGCCCACCTCCTACCCCTAAAAGAGCTCTTTCAGAAGCTCGGCTGAAGGACACCTGGAGGCAGCTATGAGACCGGATTTCCAGAACTGAGCTTGAGAGGGTATAGGTATGGAGTGAGTAGGGACTGGGTCTGTCCTCGGTGTCAGCGAATAGTGACCTAGATAAAAAGTGTATTTCGTAATTAGCACGGCTGACTGCCTGAGGATGAAAGAGTACACACAGTCTTACTCTCTTTAAACAACTATAGTGAAGGTTGCTAGAGTTCCTACTAGATGCAGCCCAAATCTTTTAGAAGAAACATTACAATACATCCATTATCAATTTTCTTAAAAAAACCCAACAGTTAAGGCTTGGACTAACTTTATTCAAATATAAGGTGTTCTACTCTTCCCATAAAAATGAAACATTTTACAGAACTTCATTACAGATTTATAACTTCGGATCATTATTGTTTTATGATTAAAAAATGAGCGACTTAAGACAAAAAGCTCAACATCCTTAAACTTCATTTCCATTCAATCTCTAATAAATACCATCTGCTGTGTACTTTAGGGATATAATACCCGTCAAAAACTCAGCCGTATTATGAGAACCGGCACCAAGTTGATCTGAAATGCATATTTGAACAGATGTGTTTAAATTACATCTCTCCGTCTATCCACACGCATAAATTCAGAATAAGCGTGTGTTGATTTAAAATGCATAAAAAAGGGATTTGGAGATGCATCAAAAGTGAACAGCATCTCAATGGATCAAGGCTCGCATTACTAAAGGTCATCACTAAAAATAAAGTTTGAATTTATTAAGGGTTGCACCAGGGAACTGTTCTTGGGAACTGACTTAATGTTTGCTGCACTAAAGCAGCCATTGAAATTACACTAATTTTCTATGACCCTTCACTGTTTAACATTAGAGCTGTCAGGCATGGTCAGAAATAATAGGATCTCAGCCACGAGTAGCTCAGAATATTAGATACTTTTTCTCAGTCTGACATGATGCTTATCACCAATACTAAATGTCTTGGGCTCTGAGGACCCATCCACATCTGTTTCAGTGACAGTCATTTAGCTCTTCACTCTGACATAGAAATCAGACATATCAAACAAAATGATTAACATGCCTCTTTGGCATGATGAAACCAGATGAAAAAATTGCAAGCAGTGCTCCATTAACAAATGCTAATTAAAAAAAAAAATCTTTCTGAACTTGGTTTTTTTCCTGCTCTATAATCTACAATCCTGTAATGTTTTAGGGACTTTGAAGATAAGACCGATCAGACCAAATGTCCACCTAAACCCAGTAGGCTACTGGTGGCAATGGGTAGCAGCAGAAGCCCAGGGAAGCGTTTAAGACGTAGAGTCCCCCAGAATCCCCTCCTCCTTCCAAGAACTGGGATTTGTCAGAGAAGTGTTTTTGTAACCAGTAGCCTGTGATGGACTTCTCTTCCATCGACTTGTCCAGTTTCCCCGTGAATCTAAAGCTCTCCACATCACAACCACTTGAGAGAAAAACAAACACCTCAAACCCAACAAACCCAAAAATCTTTCTCTTCTGAGCCTGCCATTTGCTAATTCCATTTGATGTCCCCTAATTTTTATGCTGGGAGAGACCAGTAACAACTTCGTTCACCTTCTCAGTACTCTTCATGATTTTATTGACCTCTGTTCCAGTCCCTCTCAATTATCACTTTTCCAGACTGAAAAGTCCTTAATTTTCGTTGTCTGACCGATCTGTCATGCCTCTGATAATCTCTGTTAGTCTTCACAGCAACATTTCCCATTGTAACGTATTCTTTTCGAGAGGGGTGTTGACAGTATTTAACAATATAGGCACAATGAGATAAAAATCTCTTAAAGTATTTATAAGATTTAGATAAATAGTCTGCTTTTTTAATTTTTCTTTCAGGTTTGGGTTCATTAATTTCCAAGTAAGCGGCTACTAAAAGGTAAGGGACCTCACACAAGGTAAAGAACAGGAGAGAAAGACCAATGATAGTTGTTTATTCATAAGAAAATGCAAGTACTGCATTGGTAAACATTTCACACCTAGAGAAACGTTACATCCCAAAATCATTAAAATACATTAAGTTAAGACAGCCATGTTCTGGAATTTACTTTGAGAGCAGTATGCAACAGAGACAACAAACTGGTAAAAATCCCTTGAGATCAGTGTTAAAATTCAGGAAAAGAGGACTCACACTACTACTGCTTTCCCCTGCTACAGGAAAACAGAAACTGCCAAATAAAAGATGGAGAAAATAAATTCTCTCCTCCAGAGAGATATAAAAGCTACGCTGAGTCCCACTCTACCTGCTTCATATGAGAAGCCTGGGATTACCAGCATATCTACGTCTTCTTCAAATCAATACCAGCTTCCTCCTCTTTCTGAGCTATTACCAAATAAAAACTCGGAAAAACATAACTGTCATTAAAACAGACCGATCGATGAATATGTCATCTGAAAAATAAAGCTGAGCAGAGATGCCATCTGAAAAAGTCAAGGACTGTGCAGCTGACTTCAGCTGGATATGAAATAGTTGAGGAGCAATAGCCCTCTCCTTATTAAATTATTTCCCCTTAAGGTATGAATCTGATGGAAGCAAACAACTTTTTGCAGAAACACACTGGCTGGGTGAAGTTTTAGGAAATAAATAAGCTAGAACTGGCAACAAAAATAAGGCCAAGCACGTTTCAAAGACAGGCCAAAGTCAGCAATGTAGGGTAGGGTGGAACAGAAGAAGTTGTCAAAGGAGTAGTAGCATGACAAGTTGGAAGACTTTAACAGAGAATTTAAGATCTCTATCTGAAGCAGCACCAAGAACGGATCAAGGAAGAAAATGAAGAACGAAAATTGCCATTGGGCCAGAAGTTTTATTCTAAGGTTTTGGTTCAAGATCACTTATATTAAGAACTTCTGCAGCAGAGGGA
>NW_009595072.1:77038-78462 GCF_000690535.1 Cariama cristata
GAATGGCTCCTGGCAAGACAGACATTAAAGGAAAGCGGATTTTGAGGAAAACATGCTTGGGTCGAACGAGTTACCCCAAAACAGCTGGCAGATTTAAAAGAGACAGAATTCTCTCACATCACAAGCTATACAAACCATTTGACTGGATTTTTTTTGTCCTATTCCTTTGTGAGAAATCATCACATGGAAAGTTTTCCAGTTGCAAACATGTACATGGGAAGGATGGCGGCTGCGAAGGAAATAGCCCTTAACATCACATGCATGATGTGCACTAAATTTAAGATAATCTTCACTCCATTTTCAAAGTACCTAATGAAATACAACTTATACCACATCAGCTGATCATCCAAAACACAGCAGCTTATATGTTACATCCTTATCGACACAGTACTTGCAAAAAGTGTTGTTATAATTAAATATCAGAACCACAGATTGGAGAGAGATTGCGACACAGGCAGGTCGGTCAGGGCAAGGCTTTAGCAGCCATAAGCAGTTTTCCTGAATGCTCGCCAGAGATATTTAAACCACAGTTCACGTACTCTTATTGTAACTAAAAAGCGCTGCACTTTTACACCAGACAGCTGTTGCTGTACATTGCTACACATTCCTAAATATGACTTTTTCAGAGGCAGTATCTCTCATGAACTGCAAACGGTCTAATTTTCAGAGATGCTTTTCGCTTAGAAATGTAGGACGTTACTACCTCTGAAAACAACAGGCTTTGAATGTCTGAATACAGAAGCAAAGACTAATGGTGTACAAAGTTAATTTGCTACTTAAGAGGATGGATTTCAAAATTAAGAACAGTATAGAAATATATCAAAACAGAACCGCATTTTGGATAGCGATGTTACGATAGCTATAATTCTGCATCGTTATTCAGAGATGTCCATAACTGCAGACTTAACACTCGTGCCCCAGATAGCCTTCAGGACTAACAGCTGCATAGAGGATGCAGGAGACTGGACAAAGTTTCCAGATAGGTTTGAGATTTATGGCTTTTATAAAAGGAAGATCTGGTAGGTCAAAAACTTTTACTATCACTGCTCTAACACTTTTTTTTCCTTAAGGGGCAATATTTGTACTTGACCATACAGAACAAGGTTGCATAGGGAACTACAGCTTCTAGAAGCAGCATAAAAAGAAAATCTGAATAATAATAAATTTCTCAGTTCTAGAGTAAGTGTAGTATTTGGCTCAAAACTCCATGTATAAACCCTCCACACTCCATAGAGATTCAAAGCTCCTACCACATAAAACTTTAAAGTTTTTCAGTTTTACTCCATGCTACACCACAAAGGTGAAAATCTGGTCTTAAAACTTCAGAATGACACAAGCATTGCGATGTGCTCGAAACACAACCCTATATAGCTTCAGAATTAAGTTTTCAGAGGCAACATTTCAGACTCACAAGCAACACTCTT
>NW_009595072.1:78493-81607 GCF_000690535.1 Cariama cristata
TGACTCAAAACCCACGAGTTTAACTCCAAAGAAATCCAGTGTGCTTTACTAATGAAAGTGTCATTAGTACTATAAGGCAAATTATATTCCAAATCAATACAATGCAATATAACTTGGATCACTGGGAAACAGAGAATTTACCTTGCAAGAATTAGTTTAAAGAAATTATGAAACAAACTTCCCAAAGTAGGTGTGTATAAAGAATTATTCATTTGTATAAAAAATAATTGCAATGATATACAGAAAGAGTTGGGGACGACTGTTAAGTTAATGGGCATCACTGGAGTGATAGCACATAACAAATACTGTCTGTAGATCACTCCGTCTCATCTCATTCGTGATATGTTCTGATAGCAACCTGAATTTCAAGAAATCACGGCAGAAACAGTATCAATCTTTATGAGCAAGCAGAGTTTGCTCAGCAAATTGGAAGGCAAACTGTGAGAAGTATCTGTTTTGTTCTCAGGTACACCCAAGCAGCAAGTGAGTTCAGAATACAAGACTTCCTTAAATACGCAGGATCGGCCCATAACAATAAAATATTGATGTATCAGATACGATATAGAAGTTGACTGAGAAGAACCCAGACATGTAGTGGTCATTTAGCATTATCTGTGTCTAGGAATAACTGACATGAATTCTTATCAGTTACATATCATAGAAAGTAAATGTAATTTAATTTTATAATTTTGTTCAGAGACTAATTTAAGTGCACATACTCTATGGTTGTTTTTTGATGATATACCTATTACATATCCGATGATACATAATTTAGAGCAAAATACTGTGGCTTCACTTCCAAATGGAGGAATGGGTTTACTCTGCTATGCAGTTGAGGACACTGGGCAGAAAAGGGAAAATCGCCAGGAAAACTGCTCTAAAATCTCCTAGTTCACCTTTCTGAAAGACAGCCTCAACTAACCAGGTTCTCATGCACTTTCTGTTCTTAACACTTTGGAAACAGTTCCCCTTGTCTAGAACTGACAGTAATTTAAGAACATTTCTTTGTAAAAGGCAAAATCAGTTTAGTAGTTTGGGGTCAATGGAAGTAATTAATATCTGCATTCCTCGAAAAATTTTGAAGAGGAACGTTCAGATAAAAACACGCACCCAGAAATACACATACAGGACATTATAGGCAAAAGCAGGAAGAGAAAAGATGATATTTTAAATGCAGGCTGTTAGTTTGTCAATGACAAAGTTAAAACAATACCAACTCAATAGATGCTGTTGCCTCAGGGATGCTTTTACCCATTTTTCTCTGTTCAGTTCAGTGAACTATTTCACTTTCAATGCGTCACTAAGTTGCAGATGCCTTAAAAATTACAGTCAGCATGGTTTACAATGTCGTTACTAGGACAACAGTGTATTTTGTCACGTTCAAAAACTTTAAATAAAATGAGGGGCTGTTAAACACGTATAAGTTCAGGTGCCTTTTTCTGAAGGACAGGCTGTACGCAGCCACAACTCTCAAAGTCATTCGGGCAGGACCTTTGCTGCCTAAAGGTAGACTCCCTCAATGGGACAATCCAAAACATTTCAGACAAACTTAAGAGGAATAGTGCACATCAATATCAGGAGTGATATCAGCTTACTACCTTCTATCCCACAAAAACAACGCTATTCATGAACTCCAAATAAAAATTAGAAGTTTGGAAAAGAAATCAAACTACCCCAGTTATTCTAACAGAAGACTGGAAGGTGTGCACCTGTAATATTTTGGGCTTGTATGTGGCAGATGTTCTCCGTTACGCAGTGGAGCAGACAACGGTGTAAATGCGTTAATCACATTTTAAAGAAGGAAAATAGGCAGAAAATGAATCTTTTAAAGTCAGCAAACTCATACTGTGGAGAAATAATTACTGAGGAAATGTGACGTTGTGAGCAGTTAGCTGCTTTCACCTATCAGTGAATAAATCTACAACTGAAGGTTAAAAGAGAATTAGCACAAACTCAACAATATACTGCTATCACTGAAGAAACTTCAAAGACTAAATTAAAAATATGTTTTATGAAGAGTTCATACATATAACAGCATTCCAATTATGGCAACAAAGCTCTCTGGTACCACTAAACCATTAAAATTGGAATAGGTGATGTACGAAAATTGTATTTAGGGAACAAGATTTCAGGTAAATTTAATAGTAATAGAAGATGAATAAGTTGTAGCTGAGAAGAATAACGTATTTTCTGATATATGAATATATGTAATTAGATAAGAGATAGGATCACTACCAATTGGGTTTATCAACTTGATTCAAAGCACAGGAGTAATATCTGAAGGTTAAGTGAAATGGCTTTTCTTGTCTCTTGAAACAAGAAGACAGGAAGACCTGACACATGAACAGAGTATCTGAGGCTCCCACAATCAGAAGATCAGGCAAGATGATCACTATTGAAAAGGAAATCGGAATCATCATGGAGTAAGGCAACTGCTCAAGAACTGGCATCAGTCTTATACTGAGGAAAATGACAAACTTTAGGAAATCCCCAAAGAGTTAGGAAACGTTGAAAAAAAACAATACTTATGAAATTTTATACAAGAGATGAAACAGAATTGAAAATTTCTAAGAACATCATTACAAAAAGACACTGGCGATGTCCTCAGACAAGAATACCAAATGTAATAGTTCTTATAAAGGAAAAAAAAAATCAAAAACTTTTAGTAATAAAGAGATAATTACAGAAACAAAGAGAGGGTACCTTGATAGCGAGACTGACAGAGATGACACAAATGCCATTTTTGTAGTTCCCAGTATTCTAATCAGAAAATAATTTTACAATTTGCAGGGGAAACAACCTCCCCCAAACAAGTGCTAACAAACTTCTCACTCACTTGTTACTAGTGGAGCAGGCTTAAGCTGCACAATTAAAGTAAATCAATACTGAAAGATGTGAAAAATGGTTTGGGTTGGAAGAGACCGTAAAGACCATCTAGTTCCAACCCACCTGCCATGGACAGGGATACCGTCCACCAGACCAGGTTGCTCAAAGCCCCACCCAACCTGGCCTTCAACACTTCCAGGGATGGGGCAGCCACAGCTTCTCTGGGCAACCTGTGCCAGGGCCTCACCACCCTCACAATGAAGAATTTCTTCCCAATATCTCATCTAA
>NW_009595072.1:81849-85915 GCF_000690535.1 Cariama cristata
GTGTCCTTCTTGTGCTGAGGACCCCAGAGCTGAAGGCAGTACTGCAGGGGGGGTCTCACCAGAGCGGAGCGGAGGGGCAGAATCCCCTCCCTCGACCTGCTGGTCACACCATTTTGGATGTAGCCCAGGGCACAGTTGGCTTTCTGGGCTGCCAGCACACATGGCCGGGTCACGTTGGGCTTCTCGTCAACCAACATCTCAAGTCCTTCTCCTCAGCGCTGCTCTCAATTCATTCTCCACTCAGTCTGTATTTGTGCTTGGGATTGCCCTGACCCATGTGCAGAACCTCACACTTGGCCTTGCTGAACTTTATGAGGTTCAAACGAATGGAATGAGGTGGTTATATATACTCAGTTTTGCAAGCTGAAGACAAGTTTGAATTTAATAGTTACTCTCCTCATTAAAATTGACTTAAATTTAATGAATAATTTTATAAAATATGCAGACTATGATAGAAGAGAGCTCAAAAATGGAATAGATTCAATTCAGTAGAAACAGGACTGTTTGCATTCAGATCATATAACTGAAATAAATTTTATCAAATCACATGATGTTCCACGATGGCCTTTGGGCATCAGTTAAAGAACCTGGAAAGCCTGCCAAATGCCTGCCAGGCACAACAGCACCCTTTTGGCTCTGCAATACCAACAAGAGACATGAAGAATTCTTCTGCAGAAGGATGGACTATTGACAACATTGGTGCAAACGCTGGGAATTCCCAAGCTGAAATCAAATGTCTGGGTATACCTTGGTGGGCCTAACATGGACACTGGCTTTTCAACTTTGAGAAAAACAAAAGATACGGTATAAAAGGAGGTTTAAAGGAAGGGGCAAATTAGGATCATTGAGGATGAAACAAGCTGTATCTCAGACAATTTAAGCTCATTTATTATGTAGAGAATATTGAGCAACTAATGCAAAGCTGCCAGCTAGGTACCAGAATTCTGATAATGCTTATTTCATGTGGGTAGGAGGTACAGACATGTTTTAAGTAGGTAGAAAAAAAGCTGAATATGTTTAGAAATTACTTATTGATGTAACTTTTGAGTCCATTAATGGAAAATGTTTCTTCCTCTGTGATCTATTGTAAGCCTTTACAATTCACAACACCTCCCTTCCCCCAGTTTCAGTGCCAGTACTGAAACTCCAGGGATTTCAGTAGGTTGGGTTCACAGCTAAAATGAGTAGAAGACAGAGTAGTTAAGTATCTCACTAAAGGTTTTTATAGGGTTTTACCTTACCAGAAAAGAACACAATTTGAAAATATTTATTTAATTTTATGGTCCTCAGTTTCTAGGACATGTGTTTTCTTGTAGAAGTTACCTCAGTTTTCAGCCTAAAAATAGGTTTAAATGTTAATATTTCACCCTTTAGGGGAAAACTGAATATTGCAAACAAAACAAAAAAATACAATCTCTTTGGCATTTGGATTGCTGTTCACAAAAAGTAACAAAGTAGCCATGTTCTAGGGTGAAGACAAAGACCAGTTATCTACTTATACACCGTTTCAGAGAAGATGACTTATCTACATGTAATCACACAACAGTACATGCAAGCACTCTCACCTATGATGTTTATTATGACAGCAGTATCCAAAGAACATCCTTTAGGTCCACCTCTTTCAGCCAGTAGTTCTTGTAGTAACAGGGGTGGCTCAGTTCCCCTCACAGACAGAATCCACAGATTAGACTTAACTCTGAGAAACACAGCTACATTGAAGGGTTAAATGTGTAGATAGCACATCTCAAAGTAAAACCAGTTATGGGTAAGTAAATAGTCTCTCTTCTTCAGCTGGACTGCCTGCAGTCACTGTAGATAATCGAAGAATATGGGAAGTCTGAAGAAAGGCACATCGAGTCTTTAAACAAACCAAGAGTGAAGGAGAGCTATGGCAAATGCAGCTCTCTCCTAGGCAGCCTCCTCAATAGTGTAGCACTTAGGAAAGATGTAAGTGAAGCTTCAAGTGTCCACTTTGCATATAAAAATACAAAAGAATGACGTAGAGCACAGTTGCGTAAAGTCTAGCTGAAGGAGCTGTTAAAGAAGCAGGTGAATCCTAGTCATGACTTTGTAATATTCCTTTCATCTACTGTGAGACTCTGAGGAGTCTGCTAACCTCTCTGAACTTGTCATCACTAGATACAAGTTGTTCAGGGATTGCTCTTTACGGTTCTCCCCTAATGCACACAAGGCAAAATGCAGGCAGGATACAAAACAAGCATCTGTGAAGGAAAGTATGAGGATTAAGAAAAAAAGCTAGGCACATCAACTTTCCTAAAATAACTGAAAGTTGGAAATCACCTTGGAATAGGACTTCAGAAATGCTGCACAGGCTACCTTGCCTTTATGGGAAACAATAACAAAAAGAGAATCAACCATTACAGCACAAATCATCATTTTTCCTTCCAGCTAAAGGACAAGCTCTCTTCATAGACAAAGATTGATGTGAACTCCCAAAAGACACTGAAAGGCCTAAACCTGACTGTACTTGTGGACAGAAAGGTGCAAGATTTTAAAATCCTATGCACTAGAATCACAGTTAATAATTCCAGAACAAACTTGGTTTGGTGAAAAAGGTAACTCTGCATTACCTATGGCAGCCCGTAGTGTCCAACAATGGGATCTCAGTATAGCCATGGGCTATGAGTATCTATCAAACTTGCAAAGAGACCATTTCTCATTACGAAAACATTTCTTTGGGCCTTCTTCAAGTCTCAGGAACTTGGTAGAAAGCTCCATAAGGAGAACACACACGCTTGCACCTTGGGGTTGTGTCTCACCAAAGCCCTCAAGCCTGGCTTTCTGTGGAGCCAACGTTGGTGCTACTGGAGCAACTGAGAACTTGGACCGTGAGTGATTTCCTTGACAAAAAATACACTGAATTTAGGAAATAATACTCTGAAGATGCCATTGTGAGCTTCTGGCTATCAGAAAGATAGGATATTAAGATGCAATGTGTTTTTCCCTCAGAAAGTAAAGCCAGTTTATTTATTTATAAAGGAATGTCCACCAGAAAACGAAAAAAAAGCACTTTGAAGGAAATAGGAAAAGTCAAATCTATACCAGGTCAGAAATCACATTCTTGTTTCAAGAAAAAAAAAAAAAACAACCAAACCAGCATCTCAGAGCACAAACCTCAGGCTAGAACTTTAAAAAATAAAAGGGTAAACTAATAAAAAAAAAAATCCATCAAAAGTAGTAGGAGAGGATTTAAAGTGAATGTGAGACAAGTTTCTGTGACAGAGTAGCAAGTGAAAGCAGGATGCTCTAACTCAATCAGAGGTCAAATTGAAAGAAGAATTAATTTCTGTTCAAACTCTATGCAAGGGACAGGAGGCTTGGAACATGTCCCCTACAGATGCTATATTACAAAAAAGAATAAAAAACATCCAACCACTATTGTCGTATAAACATAATCACAGTTTGAATGCACATTTAGTTCAATCAATGAAAGAATTTTTTGTTCTAAAGAATTAGCTAAATGTTTTCCTTGGAAAAAAAATGTTTATTTGCATTATTAATGAAAACATGAAAATATTATCTCACTTAATGTGGTAATTATTGTACTTCTCTTTAATACTGTCAAGTAAAAAGCTATATTTTGTGAAAACATATGTTAAAAGATACACTTCAGTTTCTGCTATTCTTGTAATGACGAAAGCCCTCAAAATACGTCATATAATTCTGCATTCTATAACAAGCATGACTAAGAAATCTTAGGTAGCCAACAGCACAAAATCACGTTAGGACTTATCATCATGTAACTCCATAGAATATTTAAGACATAAACCAACCAGGAACGTAAATCTTAACACAATCATGTCTGATCTTATACCAAATTGTAACATTTTTTAAGACAAAAACCAGACAACTCAGACATTCTCTTTGCACAGCGCTCAAATACCCTGGCAAAGCACTATTCTGTTCACCAATATCCAAAGTAGGTTACGATAAATGGCAATAAGGACTTTTTTTCTGCAGAAAGGTGTATTGGGTTTGCGTGGCAAGGTTTTGGAAGCAGGGGGGCTATGGGGGTCGCTTCTCTGAGAAGCTGCCAGAAGCTTCC
>NW_009595073.1:0-3876 GCF_000690535.1 Cariama cristata
CCTCTCAGATGGCACGGTTTCAGTGTCCCCTCGAGTCCTAGTCTCTGAGCTGGGCCTTGCATCGCTCTGAGGGCCTGAGGGAGGCTGGAGACGCACTGCTCATACCCAAAACCACCGTGAAAGCGAGGAGTTAAGGCCCGAGGCACTCCTGGTTTTTTCACTATTCCAGGCTTTCGTCCCTGTTCATTGAGGGAAATCGAGCCACAACCAGCAACTTAACTGCTGCAAGCAGTGACAGACAATATACTATATATGCTGTACACAAGTTACAACATTTTGCACTTTCCAGTTTCGAACTATTTTTTCAATTCATCAACCTTTCAAAATTCAATCCTTTCACACCCCCCCCCCCAAAAAAAAAATAAAGTTAACCCTTCCCGCTGGGAGCGTCTGCAAATTCAATTGGTGTAACGTATTCCAACATCCAACTCATTAATGAACAAACAGTACTATTGAAATTGGACATTTTCCCTCAAAAGCCTACTCAAAGCATCCTCCTATGTTGATAGTAAACCATTCAAACCTAGAGGGGGATGTATCTTACCTAACTTTAAATAACTGATCAGAAAACAGAAATCTTACCTTTGTATAAATTACCTTTGTAGTCAACCGAGAGAAATGAGCACTTTCAGAGCCTGATTCATCTGGCGTATTTTAAACATCCGTGCATTGTCAGATAAATCTTGCCCCTGCACCATGCTTTCCAAAGGAGTTTTGGACTGCTCATAATACTTTTATGTGGACAATATTTCCATCCCATACTCAAGAGCCATATTATGAGATGGCATCAAAAGCCTTACTGAAATAAAAATACAGGACACTTACTGTTTGACTCCTATCTACAAGGTCTGTCACACTTTCCCAGGAGAAAAATAGATTTCTTTAACCTGAGTTATTCTTGAGTCATACCTGATAGAAACTACTAATCTGTTTACAAGCAATTTATTATTTATCCAGTATTTTGGGGGGAGTTGAAGTGAAATTTATAGTATACAAGTTCCTAACTTCCTTATCTTGCCTTTTCAAGGAAGGTGCTTCATCTGCCTTCCTTCTGGTCTCCTGGATCTCCACATGACATCTACCCCTTCCTACTCCAGCTATGTAAGAAATACCAAACCTATGACCTGTTCTCTTCCTACTCCAGAAAGAGCTCTTACCCTTTGGTTGCAGGTTTTATTGGATTTTCCC
Organism: Cariama cristata; assembly: GCF_000690535.1. Taxonomy (NCBI): domain Eukaryota; kingdom Metazoa; phylum Chordata; class Aves; order Cariamiformes; family Cariamidae; genus Cariama; species Cariama cristata. The sequence continues at coordinate 1,189 of NW_009595073.1, forward strand.
CTCAATTACAATTTACTTCTTTGGTGAAAACTAAGGTTAAAAGTCCTTAAACTTTTATATTAGACACTTTTTTCATAGTACAGGAAAAAAAGCAGAAATAATCCTCTACTTTTAAACGTGTTTCCTTTCATCCAGTAGTTCATATTCTCATCTCACTTTCTATCTTTTCTAATAATTCTTGTTTAGGGTGATTTTCTTCTGCCCCAAGTATCTCCTGGACTGTCTTTGAAAAACGCTTCTCTGAGCCTTGCCTTCCTTTACAGCCTCTGTCCAGGCCCCCAAATCCAGCCCTTGCTTTCTTTGTTCCATAATTTTCACCCTTTCCAACCTCATTTTTGATCCATTTTGACTTCTTCCCACTAAATTAGAACTACTTTGACCAAAATCTTCATTCACTTGCAGCGAAATATTTTTCTTATTCTTCTTGATCTATCAGATATCACTAACACCACTGCTTCCTGAGTTTCCTTTCCTTTCAGATTTCAGTGCCTCTATAATCGTCTGCATCTTCCAGCACTGGTAATTCTCACCTCTTTTCTTTCATAAATATCACTGTCTCTCAGGTTTCTGTCCACATTTTTCTCGGAGTTCTTTTCTCGTCATGATGTCATTCATTACTTGGCTTCATCTTCTTTCTCAGTGTGATTGCTGAATTGCCCCTCTCGCAAGAGTACTTTCCTTACATCTAATCTCATATGCTATTGTATGTTCCCTCTCCACACAAAGAAAACTGAAGTGATTTGTCCTTGATTTCCCTCCCTAGCCTATTTTCTTTGTTACTCTAATGAGTTCCCCTGGCCTTCCTATCCTTTGGATTTACCATAGCTACATTATTTTTAGTTCTTCACACAGCTCCAAGATTACAAGTATTTTGAATCAGGTCCTATGCTAATACTGACAAAGAAGCATAATGCAAACAACCAGAGCATTTTGAATGAGATTGTTAATAATAATGCCCCTATCCAAACGTTCAGCTGAAATTGTGCTATTGCAGCATCAGGTGGAGCCACTTCGTATCTTCTGTTTGTTCAGCTAGTCAAATCACAAGAATATGAGATAAATTTGGTATTTTAAATCCCAACAATTTGAATATTTTCTACAATGTATCATGTATTAGCAATACAAGGTCAAATTGTTGTGTTAAATCACTGAAATTCATTGCAAAAGCAGGTTTCCACAAAAAGATACCTATTAATAAGGTATCAACCTTAACCAGAATTGTTCTTTTTGACTAATTATTACAAAAATAAAGTTTAATTCCATCCACAGTATGGAAGTGTAATGCAATGTGAAAAAAAAAAAATTAAAAAAAGGTTAAGCATTAACTAAAATAGCTTTACCAAAACAAATTTGTTGTTGGAGCCCTGACCTGGGACGTGGGACATAGACATTTGGGTCTGTCCTTCTCTTCCCGAATGGAGTAAAAGCAACTTCACTGAGGCACAAGGTCGGTATGGCCGCTGGATGCCTACATCGTCTGTAGAGCTTTTGATAAAAATAGGAAGAATGAGACCATCACATCCTCCTTCCACCAAACGAATAAGCCCTGAAAGCGGCTCCTGGACAGAGCCCTGTAGCCATGCTTGGTGAAAGAAGGACTTGGAAAATCTTGCCTGAGCTTGAGTAGATGTCAGGTGGGTAACCAGCTGTGCGGCACAGCCAAAACAAAGGCATTTCTGTATGTGCTGTGAAACAACATGCAGCAACAGGTCTACAGAAAACTTGCCTGGTAGAACTTTAGACACCTAACAGTTTTAGTGGCCCCTGAGAAGTAATTTTGTAAATCTCAGTATTGGTCACATGGAGTGGCTGTTGTATTATCAGGAGTGGTACTAATCTTCACACACAGAAGTATCTTTTTTTATCCACAGTTTTGTTGGCTTCAAGATGACCACTCCCAGGAGAAAAGACTACTCACGAGTCACAAATTCTTCCCCTTAATTATCTTCTAAATAGCAGTAGAATTTAATTAATGAATGTATTTTTTACTTCTTTATGTATTTCATGAGTCACCTGTCAAGAAGTTATTTAAATTGTAGTAATTAGACTATTTCTAACAAAAATGAATAGCTCAAATTTCTGCATCGTGTGTGTGATCTAGTTTACGAACCATAAGAACAGAAAACTAGACTGAAAAAGTATGTTATTGAACAAGAAAAATATTCCTTGTGTTTGCCAGAAATAAATTCTGGGTTCTGCTCACAGGTCAGCACACAGAACTAAATCAAATTAATGGGCTGGTCCCACTTCTTAGTCATAGCAAGGTATAGAACAACGTGCTCACCTACATCTAGCCTCAACACAGATTTGTTCGGTTATGAGATAAAGCTCATCTGCACAAGCTCAGAGCAACAATGGCAGGAGGGGAAGCCCAAATAATACCTTGCCAAGCTGCTCCCAGGCCCATCCCAGGGACTACCAGCCTATCAAAGGCCCATCTGCGGAAGCCAGAGGAGCACAGGGGCACACTGGCAGGTGGGAACCCAAACTGAGGTGCCACCACCAAGCTGGCCCAGGCGGTGAAGAGGTGAAGTGGCTTCGGAGCAAAGGGGGTGAGTGGGTCTCCACGGGCCAGCTCTGGGTGGGAGAGCACCTGTGTATCTACAGGGGCAAGAGCACAGGAGGGTCAGCTATGGGACCTGAGAAGTCCTGGCCAACTGTGTGTCTGACACTCTGTACCACTAATGG